>NW_007232442.1:33805-42876 GCF_000164805.1 Carlito syrichta
AAGTCGAGGCTGTGGTGGCCGGGAGTGGCCACTGCACTCCAGTCTGGGTGACAGAGTGAGACTCCAACTCAAAAAAAAAAAAAAGATATCTGCACACACAGGTTTATTGCAGCATTATTCACAATAGCAAAAACATGGAACCAACCATGCTGCCCATTGAAAGAGGACTGGAGGGGAAAAAAAATGTGGTACGTATACATGATGGAATATTACATGACCATAAAGAATAACAAAATTATGAACTTTGCAGCAACTTGGATGGATTTAGAGTTTATAATCCTGAGTGATCTATCACAGAAACAAAGAACTGAGTACACATGTTCTCACTCATAAGAGGACCTTGAACAATTATCATAATATTGTAAGAAGGGGATTGGCAGTAGTGAAAACCTGTTGGGGAGGGAGGCACACCTCATCAACAAGGGTACCCACATAATGAACATTTGTATACCTAACCCTGAATTGTACCCCACATCTTTAAAATAAAATAAAAAAAATTTTAATGAATACAACTGTTCTGACTGATCTAAATTGCAGAATGATGGCAAAAATAACAACAATAATAAATCTTATATCCTTTTCAAAAAAAGGGATAAACTCTGAAAAATTGGAGTTGTGCCTGAGGAAGCAATTTTCGGGAGACTTTAGACGTCATCAGCTCAATCATGAGAAACACTGCATTTCCCATTAATTTCACCAAACAAAAGAAGAAGTTACCAACAAGACATGGGGTGGTTCTTCAAAGCCAGGGAAACCCAGAAGACAGAACCTAGTAGAACTAGGATAATTCCTCTAGCTCTTTTAATTCCCACTCTTTTACTTTTGGAAGGCTACAGAAGAAGCAAAAACTAACTTTACTCCACATGCCTCTATCTCCAAGGAAATGGGGACAGATTCGGAATTATATTCCTGAATTATGGAGATTGCTTTGTGTTACAATCATTTAACAGAGTTGGTGCTACCTATTTATTGGTGAATGAATGCAATTGTATATAGGTGAATGAATCTGACCAGATAGGTGTCAGATGCCAAAGCTATACTGTGATTATTGTGATAGGCAGAATATTGATCCCTTAAAAATGTCCAAACCTGAATCCCTGTAATTTGTGGATATGCTATCTTACATAGCAAAAGGGGCTTTGTAAATGTGACTAAGTTAAGACCTTGAGATGGGATAATTGTCCCAGTTGATACAGATGGGTTGAATCTAATCTCAAGGATTTGTAAAAGTGAAGAAACTTTCCCTTGAGTTCAGTCAGAGGAAATTGTGATGACAAAAGAATGATCAGGAAGATGCTTTTTTTTTTTTCTTTTTTTTGCTAGCTTTGAAGATGGAGGAAGGTAACCATAAACAAGGAATGTGAGCAACCTCCAGAACTGAAAAAAGCAAGGAGGATCCAGAAAGGCAGATGGACCTGATGATACCTTTTTAGCTCATCAAGGCCTGTGTCACATTTTTGACCTGCAGATTTGTCAGGCGAAAAAATTTGTGTTGTTTAATCCACCAAACTTATGGAAAGTTGCTACAGAAGCAATAGAAAACTAAAAGTCATGAAGGCTCATGTATCCCCAGTTCTTTTCTTTTGATTCTCAGGCATCATGCCTCCAACTCTGCTTTGGCAGCCACCCTTTCTACCTGCCTGAGCTCTCTGTTAGTAACATGCTCCTTTCTGCATCATCTTGCATTTCCCTGTGTAATGACCTAAATTCTTCCTGCTATCAATGGGGCAGCCCTAAAGCCTCAGTTCCAAGCTCATGTCTTACAGAAACATTACCTGGCCACCCCCTCCAAGTCCTGGTTGTTCCTGAACTCAAGGCCCATTTGCACTATCTTCATAGAAAAACTTTGCTTGATATCTTTGTGTCATTATTCCTCCCTGTGGGTGTGAATGGTGTTGATTTGGGTGCCATCCATAGGGCTGAAATGTCTCTAAGATGAAAGACTGTGACTCAGAGTTTACTAGAGAGCTTGATCCTTGAAATGGGTCTTACCATACTACCTTCACCTTTGTCCTCAAGGTGTGTATCTTCTCACAGGAGTCAGAGTCAGGCCTTCAGTTTAGTCAGGTCTCAAAATGTTTCTCTCAGGGGTCTATCCCAGAGAGACAGAGATCTGTTCTTAAGCTTACTGTTTTGATTCCTAAATTTCTCTGAAATAATACTTGGGAGAATTCAGACAGAAGGGTGCTGTGGTCCAGGACCTCTAATCCCTGCCTCCTTAGATTCCCAAAACCTGGATCTGGGAGGGAGACAAAAACTCCACATAAAAACTCTGGCTCCAACCCTGTCTACATATCCAGGTTGCCATAATTTTAATCCATCTGGGGAAATTTCTCTGTGCTTTTTCCATGGTCTCATATTTCTTCCATGATCCTAGGAGGAAAAGAAGGCCCCGATGGTGGGCATGGTCATAGAACTGATCTTAAGCCATCAACTACTTAGGTGTTTTCCCAAATGTTACTTTCTCAAAACAGAAGTACTCTCATTATTCTAAGGAGTAGCATAAGTGTGTCAGAAGTCCCCGGAGGACTTTTTGTCTTCCCGTCATACCCACAGAGAATGCTCTGCTGGAGTCTAAGTTTTCCATCTAGCATAAGCTCAGCTCTAAACATCATCAAGAAATCAAGGACTTGGAGACATGGTGGATAGAAAGAGTCAAGAGCACTCATCCTTAGGAAAGAAGAGACAGAAAAAACACCTTTCCCCTCTGGTCTCCTGAAAGACTTCTTTCCCATCTCCCAGCTCCACATCTATGTTGCTGCCCTGGCTTTGTAGTAAGACAGGGTAGACCCTGAATTTGAAAATCAACATCAGGACTGTTGATGTTTTGGCTCAGTCAGCAGTGCCAGCCTTCCCAGCTGTGCACCACACTTCTGTCCACCTCTGCCCGTTTCAAGACACTACTCAAGGGCAATGGACTGCACCTCTGATGTCACTCACATCAGAGTGGACCCAGCAGTCAGGAGTCTCCTGGCTATCATGCCCAAGTGAGAGCAGTTTAAGAAGAAGGTGCTGTGCTTGGAGGCAAAGGTAAGTGGCTTAAGTTTGTGTGTAAGTTAGGTTCCCACACAACACAGACATAAGGGCTAGGTTTAACTTTAGTAAGTCTGGTGTAGTAGCTTTTAGATCTACTGTGAAAGCTAGTCAGTGGCCTGGGTGCAAGGCTTCTTTACATTGGAATCCATTGCTGGGTGTCCAGGACATAATCTCAGATGAACCTTTCATGGAGCCGGAAGGGTTCTATCTGTATACCCCTATGCCCTTTACACACCTGAGAGTTTGTGTTCCAATACTGCTGTTCTTTTGTGTTTGAAATGTTTTAAAGTATCCTTGCAGTGAAGTGAAATTCTAGGAAACAGCTGTGGAGATATTCACACACACACACACGCGCGCACACGTGCACACACACACACATAGACACTTGAAGAAGTGTGGAGAGATGATGGGCCAAGAAAATTTGAGTTTGAGTTTTGTTAACAGCTGTAACAATGAGAACACTGACAACCACAGTTGTTGAGTACTTAGTATGTGCAAGTCACTGTACTAAGTAGTTCATTTAATTTTGTAATCATCTTAAAGGCTAAGTTCTATCATTATTTTCATTTTATAACTGAGTAAACTAAGGCTCAGAGAGAGTAAGTAACAGAGAGGAGCAGATTTATGGTCCATGACAAGCAGGTGTCAGGCCAGAATTAAACCAAGAAACGAGTGGGAGCGTCCACAGGTATGGCAGCAGCCCAGGGGCATCTTTGGGTGGCCTGCAGACGGCCAGGTCCTGGCAGAGCAGCCTCATAGATTCGCAGACCTGTCTCCCTGATTTCCTGTGCCCTTACAGCTCTCAGTCATTGCAATCACAAAGCAGAAGACTGCTCTAAAGGAAGCTAATTTATTGCCTCAAAATTCTGACTTCCACCAATTTCATGATCCAAGCAGGAGATCTGTAAATGAGTGAGGGTCCTCAGAGGTACAGCCCAAAGAGATCTGCAAGGACCCTCTGAAAAGGATTTTGGGGCACAGCCTCTGGGTCATGACACAGACGCCCAGCATGTCAGCATGATTGGGGGCTTCTGGGTGATGCTTCTGGGAGATGTGCACTAATTCTCTCTTTTCATGTTTCTCTCCCCTCCTTATCTTTCTCTCTTTCTCCCTCGCTCATATTTGGTCTTACTCTGTTCCTCTTTTGTTTCCTTCTTGTTTTCTCCCTAAATGTCGCTGTATGTTGCTATATGGTCTTTCTTAACCTGCTTCTCTCTCTCTCTATTTCTTTCTCCTTATCAATGGCTTTCCACATCTTTCACTTCTCTGGTTCCCTAACTTTGCTTCTTTGGGATTTTCCTGTTCGCATTGTGGCTGTTTCTCATTATCATCCTTTCTCTATGTTCTTCTGTTTATCACTGACTGACTGCTTGCCTCTCTCCCTGTTTTCTGTCTCTGTCTATTCCTCTTTCATGGCCAATGGTACTCTGTCTCTATCTCTCTGTGTATGTCTCTATCTCTCCATCTCTGTCTCTTGTTTCCTTTACTCATAGGGAATCAGTCATCAGATCATGGCAAATC
This sequence comes from Carlito syrichta, assembly GCF_000164805.1. Lineage (NCBI taxonomy): Eukaryota > Metazoa > Chordata > Mammalia > Primates > Tarsiidae > Carlito > Carlito syrichta. The sequence goes on from NW_007232442.1 coordinate 38,363, forward strand.
TGAGCCAGCCCTCTGAATTTGTCCTTTTGGGCTTCTCCTCGTTTGGTGAGCTGCAGGTTCTCCTGTATGGTCCTTTCCTCGTGCTTTATCTTCTTGCCTTCATTGGAAACACCATCATCATAGTTATGGTTGTAGCTGACACTCACCTGCATACTCCCATGTACTTCTTCCTGGGTAATTTTTCCCTGCTGGAGATCTTGGTGACCTTGGTTGCAGTGCCCAGGATGCTCTCAGACCTTCTGGTCTCCCACAAAGTCATTTCCTTCACTGGCTGCATGGTCCAGTTCTACTTCTACTTTTCACTGGGTTCCACCTCCTTCCTCATCCTGGCAGACATGGCCCTTGACCGCTTTGTGGCCATCTGCCACCCACTGCGCTATGGAACTCTGATGAGCTGGGTTGTGTGTGTCCAGCTGGTTGGGGCTACCTGGGCAGCTCCTTTCCTGGCCATGGTACCCACTGTCCTTTCCTGAGCTCATCTTGATTACTGCCACGGCAACATCATTAACCACTTCTTCTGTGACAATGCACCTCTGCTGCAGTTGTCTTGCTCTGACACCCACCTGCTGGAATTCTGGGACTTCATGTTGGCCTTGGCCTTTGTCCTCAGCTCCTTCCTGGTGACCCTCATCTCCTATGGCTACATCGTGACCACTGTGCTGCAGATTCCCTCTGCCAGTGGCCGCCAGAAGGCTTTCTCCACATGTGGGTCTCACCTCACACTGGTCTTCATTGGCTACAGTAGCACCATCTTCCTGTATGTCAGGCCTGGCAAAGCACACTCTGTGGAAGTCAACAAGATTGTGGCTTTGATGACTTCAGTCTTCACCCCCTTCCTCAATCCCTTCATCCTCACCTTCCGCAATGAGACAGTCAAGACAGTGCTACGGGGGCAGATGCAGAGGCTAAAAGGCCTCCACAAGGTGCCATGATGAGTCCGAGGGACCTGGCCAGGCTCAGTCAAGCAGTTCTAGGAGGAGGCAGAGTACTCAGCAGGTGGGAAGACCACTATTGAGTTTCTTTAGGTTTTTTCCCTTTGTGTCTCTGAGAGAGAACTATAGTGAGCACTCACGACTACCCTGTCTGGCCCAAAACTCTCATAGGCCATCATGCAAGTGTTTCCCATATCCACAAGAACCCTAAAAGGAGCCCAGAGTCTGGGGAGCCAGAAGTGAGGCTTCCAGTAAAAAGAAAATACACAGGCTTTTCATTTAAGGAAGAGTAACCTAAAGTGCTCTCTGATCAAGAGATATTATCCACCCCCAGTATATGTGCGTGCATGTGTGTGTGGGTGTGTGTTTTCAGTGTGCTTCTCCACTACAGCGTGTATCTCATTGCCAAGCATATGTACTTGGGATACGTGGGACCAAAAGAAGGAGCAACCCAAAATGATTGTTTTGCACTGTGTGTGCATTCATGTATAATCATTCATCAATTTATTCATTCCTTTCATCAATGTTGAGTGGACTCTGTGTCAGTCATTGTAACAGCTACAGGATAATAAGGTAAAGAAGGCATAGATGATCCTTATCCTCACAAGGCTCTTAGCCCAGTGAAGGGAAAGAATGATAAAGAGCCATTTACAGCACAGCAGGGGAAGTGCAACCATGGCTTCACAGATGGTCTTATGCAAGCACATGAGAGCAACACTAAGACAAGAGAGGACTGAGGGACAGCGTCCTGATTACACCAGAGTAGCACACGGAATGTAAGGTGAACAAAGTGATATTGCAATTCATTGTGTACTCTTGCATATGAGTGAAAAATAAAATTTTTTTAAAAATTTAAATAAAAAATTAAGACAGATATAAATAAACTTAAACATGATAAATCTCCATGGGTATAAAAAATATGTAAGAGCAAAGCTTTCAGAAATTATGTGGTTTCCAAAGTGCAAATATTCACAAAGAGCTTTAGAAGGATTTAAAAATCTTTGTTCCTGTATGATTAGAAACATTCATTTGCCTGAAGGCAAGGGATTATAATAAATCTGGTAAGTTCCTTTGTTTAGTCATTGCATACACACAAGTGTGTTTGTATAGTGTTTCTGAAAACCTATCATGTCCAATATTGCCTTTGGAGTAAAACATCAGCTTCTTACACTTCCCTCCTCCAACTATAGCCTGAAATTTTAATTAATTTTTTAAAGCTGAAATGTTAATGTTGCTCTCATGTGCTTCCAGTTACTTTGTGTTGGGAGCCAGCCTTGGAGGTCCACATGATTGACAGGGTCCCGGTGGGCTGAACACCCCGGGCCGCAGGGCGAGCCCGGGAAGCTGAGGCCCTTCTGTCTTCCACCTTTGCTGTTTGATACGGCTGAAGAAATTCTGTGCAGTCGTGGAAGAAGAAAATGGCATGTTTATGCGAAGTACTCACACCTAACCCGAGAATGTCATGGTTCATTTTCCCATTTTCCCACTATGCCGCTTGGCCTTTTCTAACATATGCAAGGGTTAAACTCTGAAGCACATCAAGAATGCTTTCTTTCACTTGGTTATAAGTTACTAGATATTGCTTGAGTAAAAAATGATATAAGTATATTCACTCCTTATTTGATTTAGAATTATGCAGCTTAGTGGTCAGACATAAGGTTTTTTAGAAGCACAAGTTCATGGTAAGTTCATTATGAGCTCATTATAAGTTCTAACACTTATCTAGGAGTTATGTAGGTGATTTATAACACTGTCTTCACAGACTTAGGATAAAGATTAATCGTTAAGGTTTTTACATAATTCTATAGTGAAATTTTAAGTAAACATTTATAGAGCAGGTTTTCACTGAATTCATAATATTCTAATTAGATACTTTTATGATAATTAACTAAATACAGAAAGCAACCTTGGGGGCCTGGGAAATGTCATTAAAAGTTTCTTTTGAGTTTTCCTTAGAAATAAACACTGCAGAATAAGAGAAAAGTAATGAAGACACCTGGACAAGAAAGGCGATTACAAAACTTTGAAGGTCGTAAAAGCCCAAAAGAGAAGAACAGCTACATGAAGGACCGTGTACCTGGGAACTTTCCTGAAGCACTTCAAGGACTGTAATTTGGGACTCTTTTGAAGAAAGTTGCTGGCAGTGCTATTCTAGACATGATAATTGTTTTATCCATGTATTACTCATATTGGTAAATGTAATATCATACAAGTTTATATAATCAATATTCATATGTATGAGGGTTGACAAAAATTATTAGGCTCTGGTTATGTTTAACAAGGTTTTTACTTTGTGTCATTAATTAAGTTTTAGTGCTATAGCTACTTTGAAGATTGTTTTAAGTTCATAAGTTTAAGTTCACACAATGATAAAGTTGGTGCCTCAAAGATAATAATAATTGCTCCACTGCCTACCTTAAGACAAAGATGTTTTCCAGGAGGTTGCCAAGCATAAGGGAAAACAGCCAAATCACCATTATCCTAAACTTAAAAGTTCATTGGCAATTATGCAACCATAATAATTTTAGTTGTGTTAGTTTTATTTCATTATGTTTAGTTCACTTCATATGTTTATTCAGAGTAAAGATTAGTGTATGTATTTTCACAGTAAGTGACTTTCATAGTTATTCTTTAAATGCTAGCCACTGTTGTTTGGTCAAGTTAATGGGCTTCATATTCCTGCTATCACTAGATACAGTCTATAGTTTGTTTTAGTGAATTTATGGCCTTTTTAATTAGACTAGTGATGTGGAACCAAAATCAAAGTAAACCTTGTATGCATTATGTTTAGTTTAAGTGAAACTCCTTTTACACTTATCTCAAGACTCATTAACTGAAAGTAGATAATGTTTTTGGCTTATTCGTTTCTTCTGAAGACCGCTAGATGGTGGTAACTTTTAAAACATATATACGTGAAGGAATTTTCTTTGTCTTGCCCCTTTTACAAATGCTATAAAAGCTTTCTGTTAACTAATAAAGGATGCCATCTGCTCAGGAAGCAGGTGTCCGGGAATATTGTGTCCATCTTTCGCCTATCCGTCTCTCCTTCAGGAGATCTCACGACCTGGCAAAAGGGGTTGGACCCCAAAAACTTTGACTTCAGAATCATGGCATTCTCTTGGCTTTCACCTATTCAGGATTTTCTAAAATAGTCCCAATTCAGATCATTCTGGCACATTGTTTCTATAAATACACTTCAATTTACATTGTTTCTATAAATACACTTCAATTTACCAAGCTCCATTTCCTAATTTGTGATCCGTAAACTACTATCAAGAGAGTATTCCAAGCCATACTTACTTGAGAACAAAAAAACCACTAATTTATTGCAAATGTCAAGCTTTAAAAAAAAATCTACCCAGTGGAAGGGAGCAAGGTAAGTAATTGTGAGCTCATCTGGAGCTCTGGTGACATGGCTTGCTTAGTGGCCATTGACCCTCGTTATGTATATCCTGTCTGCCCACACTAACTCCTTCCTAAATGAAGCATTCACTTTCTCCTGCTTTCTGAAAGTGCATTTCTTTCTTGCTGAGATGCCCCTTACCCAAGTCAGAGGGTCTCTTTAGGTTCTTTTTTTTTTTT
>NW_007232442.1:43104-53057 GCF_000164805.1 Carlito syrichta
GGGCTCGGGCAATCCACTCACCTCAGCCTCCCAAAGGCACAGGATTACAGGCTGAGCCACTGAGCCAGCATAGGTTCTTAGTTTAAGTTTCTGGTTCAAAATTTTGTTTGTCCTTTAAGTACATGTCAGAGCAATGACTTGGGTTTGTTGTCGCTGTTGAACCAGTTGATTTTTTTTTCTCTAATTATCCTCTGCTCGTTACCTCAACAAGTATTTGTAGAATAAATGAAAAGATGATGAATAAGTTAAGAATAATTCTGCTGATAATACCTTACTTTTGTATATTTCATCAGACATCATAAACTATTTTTACATATATTTTCCATTTAGCTTTATCTTTATAGTAATTCAATTAAATAAAGATTTACTGATCACTCTTCATGAGCAAAATAGTACTGGCTGTTAAAAATGAAAGAAACATGGGTTCTGACCTTGAGAGATTCCCCATACACTAAGAAAAAGAGGAAAGTGCAATTGACTTCAATACTTTTTGGTAAGGTGCTTTCCTATTTATGGTAGAGTACTATGAGAGCCCAGAGGGAAAGTACTGATTCTGGAATTACAGCAAGCAGTGTTTTGATACACTTTCATGGATAAGGGAACCATGATTGAGAGCAAAAATGAGTTGATCAGAGAGATGGCAGAATGAACAGTAGAATCTGGCTCTTCAAGCTTCTTTTCTCTTTTCCTATTCTTGGAATTTCTTTTCATCTGGATCAAAAGTTGGATTAATTCAAAGTCAGAATTTCAGGCTGCACAGTTTTTCCTCCTCTGGGTCCTTATTTACTGCATATCCATCAAGTTCCTATCAAGTTTATAGACTTGCAATGACAAGAATTCTAGAAAGTTTTCCAACAATAGTTGTACATTTGGTATTCATCAATTCAAAGAAATACATATTGGCCAAAAGAAAGTAGCTATAGATTCAGTGTCACTTTTAAGATTTATGCTTTATTTATCATCATAGTATCCACAAACATTTGAGAGACAGCAAAAATACCTGCACATGCAAGATGTTTTTGTGTTGAATAAATATTGTTATTCAGTGTGCATGTGGTATTAATTGCATAGTGGATTAACAGTCCCTTTACTATGATAACATTTTCCCCAGGGATGAACAATTGATATGGTTGTTAGTCTACATAAGGTCATTGAACATAGCTACACAGAAGACAACAACTTACACTGAAGTGGCTTACACTGGAGCATAATTTTCAGGGTGGTAGGAGGGCAAGGTTGTTTTTAACACCTTAAATTAATTTAAATGTAGATAGAATCAATGACAGGATTTTATGGCTCTAAAATGTCCACTCTATCCCAAAATATCTTCCTACCCACCCCCCATTTGTCTGGCATCCGAGTCTCTTACCCCCAGAATCTGCAGTCACACATGCAAATCCCAGGAGGAAGTAAAAAAAAAAAATTGTATCTTTCAGTTAGGAGGGTTAGAGAGCAAGAAATCAGGAATATGAAAGTGTTCAAGAAGGTAAGATAAAGGAATCAAATCATTTTTCAAAGGAAAGTCAGACCTGGGTCCTATAAGAATTAATAGTATCATGAAGACCATGCATGCATGGGATTTTAGGAATTTGGCTAGGTTAAAAAAAATCCTCTAAGTTAACACTGAACAATTTCAGTGTTACCAATAGTGAATCATATTCATACCCATCTAGTTTGCTAATTCTTTAAGCATAAAGTGTTCTGTTGTAAATATGACTTTTGCAACAACACCTGACAGATACTACTGGTAAATGTTTAGCCCCAGTTCTCATTTGTTGCCTGCTAGCATTTGCCAACTTCCTGGTGTCAGTACCCATTATGTTCAATTTTAAACTGCCGACATGACATTACTGAACTTGGAGTTAGGAATGGATGCTTAGCAGCACAGCATCAGACTGTGTTTCCACCACACCGAGACAAGCAATATCAATAATTTCAGTAGCATGCATACAAGTAAGATGTAGTGAAGTAATTAGAAATTCTGAGTATTTGTCACTTTTGTTTTTAGCATAGTGTACTTGATTATAAGTTTCTGTTCTTTGTTTTTTTAATAATGACTGCGTTTAATTTCTAGCACTTTAACATTCGGTTCTCAGGGGGCTATGCTGCTGATTGCAAGTTCTGCTATTCCTTGCATGTAGGTAGAAATAAACAAGCATGAGATTTAATGGAAAGGAAAGTGACTTTATTCCAAAAGCTAGAGGGTGAGGAAATGGTCAGGCTCATGACTCAAAGAAACCATTTCAAAATTTTAGGCTGAGGAACGAGGACTTTTAAAGGGAAAAAATGGAATGAGGAGTATCTGGGAATGGCATAGGAAGCAGGCCTTACTTTGATGATTATCTTGAATTGTTGTCCACATAGAGGGCTGGCTGATGCCATCTGATTGTGGCCAGGTTGTAGATTAATTGCCCCTCAGATGACCTCTAAACAATGGAGAATTCTGTTGTGCGATCTCCATACTCTGTTACTCCAAAGTCAGTATCTGAATAGCCTGTGAAATTTCTCAAGCAAGAACACATTTAGAGCAGAAAGGGAAAAAATTTCTTAAAGTGTAGGCTAAGAGAGAAACGTTTCTCAAAAATTCTGTCGGTTACAGCTTTGAACATCACTAGCATTATACCTCATATCCTGCCCGCCCCCATCGAGCCATGCATCTTTGCCATTCTCCTTCCCTTGAGTGTCAAGTCATGTGCCAAGTCCTAGGGAAGTAGGCCTCCTGGCATTGCCCTTATAAGGGAACTTGAAAATTCCTTTTTCTGATGGACACGTGCCCCTCTGAATGTGAAGGGACTTGCCTTCTCCACAAGTAACTGGACAACTTCTTACTCACACCTGTTCCTGTCAAGTCCCTCACTTGGAGAAAAACACACCCAGAAGTTCTTATGTCCTCCACCCTTGGGTATGACTCCAAAGGACTGTAAATGGGCCCCTTGTCTTTTCATGGAACAAGCTGTTTATGATCTAAGGAGAGGGGATACCATAGATTTCCTTTCCTCTCCTCTTTCACAGACACAGAAGAGGACATCAGAAACAGATCCCCCCATCCTCTCAGCCCCATCCCCATGGTTCCCTCTCATTGGTGGACCTGCTCAAAGCATCTCTAAAGGGATGTATCATGTGACCCATTCAGTTGCTGGCAGTGGGGAAAACCAGGCATTTCAGAAAAGCTAAGCTCTCTGAACCTACTTGCTATTTGTGAAACTGAAGGCAATACAATTCAGCGCTGGAGGTAAATAGTACCATTGGTGAACACAGTATCAACACGCAAATATCTCCACACCGATGTTTACTGTACACTCTGAAGTTTGTTGTAATCAGATATGTCTTTTATTTCAGTAAGTGTAGCATCTTGCAGAGGACACTTACAAGTCCCCTGGGGGACTTGGGTCTGATTAATGATGATACCCTAGTCAATCTCCAGAAAGCCCATTCATCCCGTCTCCTTGGTCTTTGGTTGTCTACACAATGTCATTTTATGTCTGTATTATTTTATATGCTCAGTTACCTTTCTCAGGACTTCACTTTTTCTCTTCTCAGCCTATGAAATTGCTCTATATACATCAAAACCTAACTTTGTACACCATTCAACTTAGGTTACAACTTAACCAGAGAGAATGAGGCTTTCCCAGAGTACTTTGCCTTCAGTAAATCACACATAGTTTTGTCTTCCCACACTGAATTCTGAGCTTCTTAAACTAGGCATCATGCATTGTATATCTTTGCATCTCCTGTGCCTAGAATATAGCAGGTATCCAATAAATGCCAGCTGTCTTTAATAATGAAGTTTGTATGAATTAGAACATGAGTTAGCACTGTAACCTACATTGTGGAATGCCATCTTAGTTGATGGTAATAGGAATGTAATAAACAAAGCGAGGGAAGCAGTTTCCTACTGCATTCTCTCTTCAGGTAGTTGTCTTAATTAATACCACAACCAGTTCCAAAACTCACATATTAACAGGAGCCAAGAGAAGTCATGTGAATAGCAAGAGACTTAGAAACTTTTCAAAGGCAATAACCCATTTGTAAATCACAATATTTTGTAGGGAGTTTACAGATGTCTTCATTTATTTGCTAGTCTGCATGTGTAACTCGAAAAGGCAGAACTTGGAAAATGGGTGAATGTTAGAAGGTGCCACACTGAGGAGTGACACAAGGGTCTTGTCCTAAAATTTAGAATCATGCAGCAAAGAAAGGGGTCACCTCCCACTGCTGTGAGTGCCCTCACCCCTGGACTTGGTTCAAGCAGAGTCTCTAAGTCCGTCTTATAAATGTGTTGCAATGGGGATGTTCACATTCAGTCAAAGGGAGGAGGGCCTGGATGACCTATAGACTCCTTTGCAACTCCACGAGACTGGTTTAGTTATATCAGAACTTAAACCCAAGGAGATTTTTATGACAGCTTCTTCAACTTAGAAATAGAAACTCAAGATTCCTTCCAGCAAGCTAAACAATCCTTTGAAAATTATTTTCTAGTTCATGTCTGTCCAGGAGCCTTATTTGACATTGTGCACCTTGAAAGTCTCTGCCACATCAAGACAAATGTATAGAACTAAAATATCTAGACCTCTCTGCTAGAATCTACACAGGATTCTAGCAGCAAGCCTGAGGCTGGGCCATTTGGCTAGTCACTCAAGAATTTTAAAGTCAGATTAGAATGCAAATCTTGGGGGCCTTTATCCTGGTTACCATCTCCAGAATTAGGACCTGAGATAAAAGTCACTGAGAAAAAAAATGGCTCCAATAATCGCAAATGTATCTCCAAATTCCCTCCTCAGTGCCCTTCACATTGCTGAGATTGGGGCAAGGGTTTTCTTATATAGTTTTCTGACTGAAAATTCCACCAGGAAATTGTCTAGATCAACATTGCTCAAATATTCATGTGTGCAGAAATCACCCGGGGATCCTGTAAAAATGAAGATTCTGATTTAGTAGGTCTCAGGTGGGGCCTGAGATTCTGCATTTCTAACAAGCTCCCAGGAGGTGTCAATGCTGTTTCAGGGACCACAGGCAAGGCTGTTGAGAAGGCTATGCGGTATGACACTGGATACGACAGGGGGATTGCTATGGAGGCCCAAGGTAAGTAACACCTTCCCCCAATCCCAAGGAAACACCATTAAAAACAGGTGCTAGACTGCTGATTACATGTAATTTTTAAGGAGAATGTGCAGAGATGGGAGGGAAGCAGGGAGTCTCTCAGGAGGAAACTCTGAGTGATTCATGTGCTGGTTATTTTAGGAGGAGAAGCTGAAGGAAAGGATCTTCTTCTCAGGAGGAGATAATTATTTCCCACATCACTCTTTAGTTTTTCATAAAGTTTGCAAGGAGGGCAAGTAATTAATCCCTGGAGAAGTGGAGGAGACAAAGTTCTCAAGATGGAAAAACTACTTTTCCTGCTGGCCTTTACAGCAGAATCAGAAGTATCTGCCCACTTTTGGAGAGGCCCACAAAACTCTGGGGTCTTTTTTTTTTTTAAGTTTAATTGGAGATCAAGCTAAGTGGAAGTGATAACAAAAGGTTGGCACCTTGAGACTGTGTGTCCCAGAACACTCCCCCTACAACCGCAGCCTTTCTTCATAGCCTTGGCTCTATGAGGGTGGCCCACACTGTGACTATCCACACCCCAAGCAGAGCCTCTCCTCTAGGTATCCTGTGGACTGTGAGCCAAGCAAGTTTCAGAAGCAAGAGGAGATTTGCACCTACTCTTTGCTCTGCTTTGCTAATCCCAGTCCAATTCAGACTCAACCTTGTATAAGAAACCAGACACCAGAGCTATTTCTAGGCCCCACCATCTTTCCATGACTTCCTACACCATCCACAAATTTCCAGGGAACATCTTCTCTTATTCACCCTCCCAACCTGCTACACACACCAGTACCACTCTGTTTCCTCCTTCTCATCTGACTTCTACCAATCTTTGCTTTCTAACAAGGAGCCCTGGTCATCTATCTGGCCAGGCTTCTCTCAGGAAACCCATCCTCCAAGGGTCTTGGCAACTGGTCTTCCCTCTGTAATTTGGACTTAAGGTTCTGCGGGAGAAGAGAAGTAGTAGATCATGGGGACGGGAAGGTAGCAAGTCTGAGAGTGGTGATATAGCTCAGCTTTTTCCCCCTTCTTGAGTGCATGAAAAAGATAAGACTCTCATGACATTTCCAGAGAGCCATTTCTGTTGAAAGGCAAGAAGCTTTGGAGCCAGATAGAAGAAGTAGGCAGCCTGCATGTGAGGGAGAGCAGTCCAGAGAGGGGAATCAATGGCGGTACATGGAGTGTCCAGCTTCTTGGTTCTTCTCTAGAACCTCTTGTTTTCAGAACCTCATTCTAGACTTTGAAGCCAGTTCTTGAGAAAGGAACACATCCAAAATAAAAACTGCACACAAAGAAACACAAAAGAATTGACTAAAATCATAGAGCCAGACTGAGGAGGAGAGATTTTAATAATAAGAGCTACAGTTACAGAGCTCTTTTTTTTTGAGTTGGAGTCTCACTCTGTCACCCAGACTGGAGTGCAATGGCACGGTCCTGGCCACCACAGCCTTGACCTGCTGGGCTCCAGTGATCCTTCCACTTCAGTCTTCCAAGTAGCTGGAACTACAGGCGCACGCTACCATGCCTGGCTAATTTTTGATTTATTGTATAGGTGAGGTCTTGCCAAGTTGCCTGGGTGGGTATCAAACCCATGGGCTCAGGCAATCCACTCACCTCGGCCTCCCAAAGTGCTGAGATTACAGGCTGAGCCACTGAGCATGGCCTGGAGCTCTTAATATGTACTACACCTTCTACAAAGAGCTTTATTTGGATTATCTCATTTAATTGTCATCATCCACTGTGCTCACTCCATGCTCCCTTGAAATAACCCATTCCTTAACTATCTGAGGCTCACAGATACTTGCCTTTGAGACTTTCTAAAGGCAGGTGTTTATTAATTATTGGTAATGTGTGGGCAGAGACTTGCATGAAGATGAAGAAGCAAAAAAGGTCAAGAGGGAGATTGAGGAGTTCCAGCCTGGGCACCTGGATGCCCTCCTGAAGCAAAGGCCTGTATTCCTTGTGACTTGGCAGGTGCTCTTCAGTCCTCTTATCTATGGACTGCTGGGTCTCAAGAGGATCCTTTTAGTTACATTCTCAATGACCACCTTGACCTTCTCATTCCAGAAGGTAAAGATGAAGGAGTTGAGGAAAGAGGTTACCACTGCAATCATCAAGGCCAACACCTTGTTGAGGTGTGGGGAGTGGCCCTTGCCTGGCCTCACATATATGAAGCTGGCACTGCCATAGTCCAGAACCACCACTTTGAGGTGGGAGGCACAGGTGGAGAAGGCCTTCTGGCACCTCAAGGAGGAGGGGATGTGCTGCACTACAGCCACAATGAGGATGTAGAAGATGACAAAGGGTAGCATGGTGGTCAGCACAAAGAGTGAGGACAGGAAGAAATCCATGTGCTCAGTGTGGATGGTATCAGAGCAGGAAAGCTTGAGGAGTGGGGCAGAGTCACAGAAGTAGTGGTCAATGGCGTTAGGGCCACAGAACCAGACGGTGTTTTCTGTAGTGTGGGGAAGATAATGGAGAGGAACCCGACCACCCAGCAAGCCAACACTAGCTTCACACACACTGAACCACTCATGATGGTTGAGTAGTGCAGAGGGTGGCAGATGGCCACGTAATGATCAAAGGCCATGACTGTGAGGATCAAGAAGTTGGGTGAGCCCAGGGAGAAGTAAAAGAAAGACTGAGTCAGGCATTCAGCCAGGGACATGGTCTTGTGAGTGGACAGCAGGTCTGCCAGCATCCTTGGCACCACAGTGGAAGTGACCAGTATCTCCATGAGGGAGAAGTTGCAGATGAAGAAGTACATGGGTGAGAGGAGGCAGGTGAGGGTGATGATGGCCAGATTGCCCAGCTCATATACCAACAGGATGAGAACAAACAAGAGAACCTGGAACTCACGGAGATGAGAAAATCCCAGGAGCACAAACTCCCTGACAACACTGTAGTTACTCATTGCATTTGATGCCAGTTTTCTGTAATACCTATGAGAGGTCAGAAAATCTTAGTGGAACATTGCCATCAACTTCTCTCCTGACCGGATCTCCTGATGGTGACCTGGCTTCCCAAGCACACTAGCCTGCACGCATGGTTGATCTCAGTGTTCAGAAGACACATTCTCAAAGGGCAGACATTTCTCTGGGATGAGGAATGGGCCAGCTGGGATAATCAGGTTAATGAGTTGAGTGCCCCTACATTGTCACCACTCCTAAACTCTTTCTCTTCTGTCTTCTACTTGCTCATTATGCTATACAGCACATATTCTAAGTCCCAACTCTGGAAGACATTTGACTGGGTCTGAGCATGAAGTGGCAAATACTTCCTAACTGTCAGTTATAATAATCTGTTGATCAAATAGTAGCTAATATTTACTGTTCTTTTCCCATGCCAAGTACTATGCTAGGTACCTTATACATTGAGCACCTTTTGTGCTCAATTCTCATCCTTTTTATCTTCTCTATAACATTTCAGGCTACAAATAACTCATTTTTGAAATCACTTCCACCCTTCACTGCAAGGACCCTTCACTCTTTAAGTTCTCCTACGATTTTGTATTTTCCTTATGTGGTTCCTTCTCCAGCTCTCTGTCTCTCTGCCATTTTCTAAACATGGATGTCCCCACATTTCTCTTCTCATACTTAAAAAAAAATCTCTGTTCTGTCTTCTTCAACAAAGCAACCTGGAAAGTATAAATGAATCACAAATTTGAAATTTTTTTTCTCCTCTGGGTCCCAGTCTCCATCTCTAACTGCCTGAATACCACCACACAATCAATGAGTTCAAAAATACATACACTGCTCTCCCTTACCCAAATATCATGTTCATGGTTACCAAATATCAGTCATCAGGATTCAGATCTAAAAGGCATCTCTTATTTTTCCTTCTCTCTTCTAAACTACTTGAATTCTACCCTTAGAAAATTTTTTGTAGTCCATTCTCCCTTGTTTTATATAGACATCACCACCCTAGTTCAAGGACTTGTTTCTTCTGAATCATTGCAACAGCATTTTTAACCAACCCATACACTGCACTGATATTATGTTTATATTTCTAAGTTACTATATTAGTACCTATATTCCCCATGGTGTACATTATGTCTCTAGAATGTATTCATTCTATACAATTGAAACTTTGTACCCTTTGTTTTACTATATATACTTGTTTCTTTCCAAATTGTCTTCACTTGAGTTTGAATTATCTTCATATATCACTTTAGTGATCAGAAAAAAAAAGTTAGCAACAGTAACACCTGTTCTTTCCCTTGTCAGCCAAATCAAGCACAACCTCCCCCTGGCAATCCCTGTCCCTCAACAGCTCTGCCCATAATCAATCCCCCAGTTTTACCCACACATCCTCCTCGCCACACACTTTGTGCTCCCCCAAACTGGACCCTTGCAATTTCTCCTATATTGTTAATTCCACTTTGCTTTCACATTCTTCCCTTACCGATCCCAGTGCCTGGAATACCCTGTCCTGCCATCTTTGCTTGGTAAATTCTTAATTACCCACCAGGGACTTTCTCAAATGTCCCTTCTTTATAAAGCTACACCTCCCCCATCCAGATGTGAAGGCATCCTGCCTAAAATTCCCAATCAGGAAAGTTACCATATTCTTCTTTGCATTAAAATTATTTGGGTGCCAGTCATATGTCAAATCCTAGATTTCTAGTTTCTCTGTAGTTGGACTTTTTTTCTTTTAAATCTACACTGAGCTACCATCTAACTCCAGTCAGAATGGCCATCATCAATAACTCAAAAAATAACAAATGCTGGATAGGATGTGATGAAAAGGGAACACTTCTACATGGTTGATGAGAGTGTAAACTAGTACAGCCTCTGTGGAAAACAGTGTGGTGATTCCTAAAAGTTCTAAAAATTGATCTTCCATATGACCCTGCAATCCCCCTA
>NW_007232442.1:53413-60126 GCF_000164805.1 Carlito syrichta
TGGGGAAGAGGGAGCACACCTCATCAACAAGGGTACCTGCACAATGAATATTTGTATACCTAACCCTGAACTGTACCCCACAATTTTAAAATAAAAAATTTAAAGGTGAAAAAAATCTTTATAACCCTCACAGTACCCAGTAATATGTTTACACAGTGAAACTACTCAATCAATTTTGGTTAAACAAATGAATAAACGCATCTGTTGGGTTTTCATTTCTAGTCTTAAGAAGAAGAGCTGCCAAATGAAAACTCACATTTTCTTTAATGGTAATGAGCATGTGCACTGTGAACTCTAGCAGAAGGTAATGGCAATTATGACTCCATCATATCTTAACAAAAAGCTAAGATGGGATCAAGCCCAGAAGAGTCTGGGCAGCACCCTGTAATCAAGCACACTATTTTCTCTGCAGCAAAGTACTCAAATATTCACACTCAATGAAATAAATAAAGGCAGAAATAGTCTCATGTTAATTAGTTCAGATCAGGTTTAGCTGTTTCTAAAACATTTTGATTGCAGAATTGTGGATAAGGACTGGGACTGGGTAGACCCCATCCACTGAGGGCCCACCATGCACTGGCTCCCGTGCCTCAGCCAGGTTGTGAAATGGTCACCAACTCCATACCACAGATGATAAAAGCCGAGACTCAGGATGTTTAAGAATCTCAATCCCAAGTCATATAGTCAATCAACTTGAGTTGGGCTTTGAACTCAAGGCTTTCTAACTCTAATATCTATTTGTTTATAGTGATAAAAACTCCAAATATGTGGAATCTGAAAAATGTTCAATGAAGCCCAGTGTCATTTCAACCTGTGAACACAAGATTCAAAGCCTACTGCAAATCTACAAATAGAAAACGTATTACAATCGTCAGTGGAGAGACGATCAGTGACAGGTAGGAGATAGGAGGTATGTCTCTCTTCTGGTAGAAAGATCTAACTTGGGTCTCAAAATACCATGGCAAGAGGAGTTAGAGCTTCTCAAAACAGGGACAGCCCTCAGTTCTCTATCTCTTATTGGGAATCCACACCAGTTGGGTACCCAGGAAGCTACTGCTTGTCCAATGATTGCTTCCCCAGTTGTGGTGTCATTCTATCCAGCCCCCATACTGATGTGCTTCATATTCTACAGGTATTTTAAGTTCCTGAGACAGAATGAGGTTCAACTCATGGACTTATTTTATGTGTTATTTACCACCTACCACCCAGAAAGCAACACCTTTCTTATCTGACAGGTTTCAGTGGCATCAATCACATCTTGAGGGTCTACAACCTAAAACATTTGAAATCTTGGAATCAGAGGTCAGAGAGTTAATTCTCAGAAAATCTTTGAGTCAAGAGTAATCCAGTACGTGCAGCAGGTTTACTGCCATATCGGGCCAGCTGGTTTCCTTTCCACACCAGCCTCCAGCACCCCCCACCCTCCGCTATTGTGCCCTTCCCCTTAACCCCTACCGCAGCTCTCTTGCATTCCCCTTCTCAACCTCCTTCCAGCCTCCTGGATTTTTCACTCTCAGCCTTTCGCTGTTCAAGATCTCACCTCCCCTCGTATTCATAACTCATGCCAGTCATTCCTTCATACACTTTAAGACTCTGGGTCACAACTCCTCTCACTCCAACTCAGCAGTCTGGAGTCCACAACTCAGGTCGAACCCCTGGAGTATGTTTTAGGACTTTTCTGTATTTCCTCAATATTTTTTTATTCCAAGTTTTAATTTTACAACGTTTTAATTTTTTAATTTTTAATTTTGACTTCTGTAATAACTTTCTTGCCCCAGAAAATGATTTTTTTTTTCTTAGTTCAGGTCTCACTCTGTCACCTGTGCTGGCGTACAATGGCACAATAATTGTTTAATACAAGCAAAGTTAACATAGGTGAAGTTTAACTTGAATGTCAAATAGACTTTTCTCTGCATCAGGGTCTTCGACAGAACAAAGTTTCCCCCAGTGCAGCTGCTCCTTGTTACAAAGCAGATCCTGTCTCAGTCCCAGGAGTCCTGTACACCTTTGACTCAGGCAAACTTAACTGATACTATCAGAACAAGCCACGCCCAGGTGTGGATAGAGTAGCTTGGTCAAGGCTCCTGGTGGTCATTTAGCACATGCTTGGGACAGGGTTATTCATTAACTGTGCTTGACAGTCTCGACTCTTCCCTTACTCCTTCCTGTTAAGGACCTTTGCTGCTAAAATATCCTGTTCATCTCTATCCAAATCTTTCATGCTACAGGCTTAACAGTTCAGAGCTCCATTAGAATGTCAAACAGCAGATAACTCACCCATCCCCAAATGACATAATAACCCTCCAGAGACTTGGCAGTCATCTGAGGGTCCCTTCCTGGCTGTGCATCTTTCTCTCTTCCACATAAACTCTTTCAATTTTTCTGACTGAATTATTCCTGTGCCTTTTGACTTCTGTAATAACTTTCCTACTCCAGAAAATGATTTTTTTTTTTTTTTGGAGTTCAGGTCTCACTATGCTGAGCAAAATGAATTTTTTTTTTTTTTTAGTTCAGACCTCACTATGCTGGAGTGCAAGGACAAAATCATGGCTCACTGAAGGCTCGACCTCCTGGGCTTAGGTGATCCTTCCTCCTCAGCCCCCAATAACTGGGACTACGTGTGCATGCCACCATGCCCAGCTAATTTTTAAAATTTTTTGTAAAGACAAGATCTCACTATGTTGCCCAGGCTAGTCTCGAACTCCTGGGCTCAAGCAATCCTCCTGCCTCAGTCTTTCAAGGTGATGGGATTATAGGTGTGAGCCACCACACCTGATACTTTGGTTTTTTTCTTTTCTTTTAATACACTGAGAATACAGGGGTAGCAGTACTGGCACCTTTGTTCTTAATATCGATAATTTCAATCATCAGCATCCTGGGGCATGCTAAGCTCCTCACATGAGGGAAGGAGCAGGGTAGGGAATGGGACAGAGGGGAGGCAGGGAAAGCACCAGCACTGCCACCAGGTTTCTGCAAAGGGCTCGTGGCTAGTGTAGGACACAGAAGTGAGCAGCACCTTGGGGTGAGCTGATCAGTTGGCAGCAAGAATTAGAGGCAAAGAATAATGCAAGAGGACCATGCACTAAGTAGGCAAGGCCTAAGAAGGTTCAAACACATCAGGAAGGAACCTAGGAAGAGCTTCCCCAGCCCTAGGCTCTCAGGATGGGCAGAGGAGTGGGTGTGACAGAGAACCTTCACTCCTTCCCTAGAGAAAGGTCAAGATAAAATCAATGCAGGCAGTGAAGTCCTGTTGTGATGAGACTAATTGCTGTAGCCAACACCAGCACTCAGGCTGTGAGTAGAAGGGCACAGGTAACTGAAACCATTCATTCACTTATTCAGAAAGACAATAGACCACACCGGATACCGCTAATGCTCAGGAACACAGTGGTAACAAGACAGTCTCCGTCGGGTTTTACAGTCAAATTAGGAAACAGACAATAAATATGCTTAAAATGGCAAACTGCAATGAAAGGGATGTGACAGAGAAGATAGGAAAGGGAAAGGGACTCACCAGTGCCCAGTCACATCCTGCCACCCAGGTCCAGATGCAGTACCCACAACTCCAATCCCATAGACCACAGGGCCAGTGCAATGAGTTGAATGGGACAAAGAGGTCCCTCTTAAACTCTCTGCAAACACAATCCCAAACCTGTGACCACTGAGGAGGTCCTCAGAAAACAGAAAAAAGCACAAAAACACAGAAAAGCACAAAAACAGAAAAAAACACCAGGATGGAGATGCTCCACTCCACCTGGCCTCACTTTCTATGTCTTCTTCCGCTCGCTCGTTGTTCAGGCACTCACTGTGGAGACCTGAAACTGAGAGGCCCTCGGAAAGGTGAAAGTCATGCCTCTCCTCAGTGCTGGGGTGGTGCCACAGCAAGGTCTGGAATGGGAAAGTGACGGTTCTGAGGGAGCACCTGCGTCCAGAGGGGACTTGGACACATCCCAGTACTATGTCAGTTTGGGAAATGTGAGCTCCTGGGAGCAGGAAGGCAACTGAGTTCCCTGGGCCTCCCGGGGACTGTAACTGCTCTCTCTGTCTCACTCTCCCATCTCCTGTGGGCTCGGAGCTCAGTGCAGCCCTGAGAGTCCTGGGATCTGCATGCTGGAGTGAGAAGAGGGAGGAGGAAGGGTAAGGAGCTGGGCACACGCTGCTTTAGACACAGGCAATCCTGCAACAAAGACATTGAGTTAAAAATTCTTTTTGTTTCTGGTCGTGCAAGAGGAAAAAACCAGGTCCACTGCTGTGTTATTTTCTCATAAACTAAGAGTAAAAAAAGTGCCAAAGTAGTAAAACATATTTTTAGGGAACAAAAAATGACCAGGGTTTGAGTATCAAGATATTGGGTAGAACAAAAAGAGAAACGGGGGACCTGTTTACAATTATAAAATGGTCATTTTATACACATATACATGCATATACATAGAAAAAAGAAAATATGTGTGTATATATAACAAAAAATATTTGTTGTCAATATGTAATTTTATATATTCATAGGCTTATTAAAAAATAGAAAAAATGTGGCACTGGAGCAGTTTAATAAAAGTAGAAGTCCATTATTGTGATGGCTAAAACCAAAGAGGTTTTTCATCTCTTTATCATCTAGACTCGTCACCCTGTCTGCTCCCCCACCCAAGGATGCACATCAACTCCAGCCCGGGGACTCAGGAAATTACACAATCTTGTTCCAATGTCCCTTGCTCTACTTCATGGCAGTAACAATTTCATTACATGTTCTCACAGACACGTGATCCCCTCAACAACCCTGTAAAGCAGCTGTTATTGGTGTCTTTATTTCACTACTGATGGTTCAGAGAAAGCCCTGCTCTAGGGCATGTACCTGGTTAGTGATATCTGACTTTGAGCTCCAAAAAGAGAGTACAGGTAATCTTTGACTTTTGTACTTTAGACTTTTGCACAACATAATCCTGTACACCCTCTACATGGACATTCCTCATTCACCTTTTACATGCCAAATTCAGATTTTCAGATATCTGATCAAAAGGTGATCCAAAAGCATTTTGAAAATCACATATTGCACTACGTGCCTTAAAGCTTCATTTTGTCTGCTTAATTATTTAACTATTTTATTTTTTATTATCAATATTTTTTATATTGATATTGTGGCGTACAGTTAAGGGTTAGGCATACAAATATACTTCATTCAGGCCCCCTTGTTGATAACAGGTGTCTCCTGTCCCCAGACAGATGTTTACTACCATTAGTCCCATCCCCCCCATAGTTTCCCACCACTGTCAGTCATTTTCTTATGGTAGTGCATTGGATGATCAAGGTCCACTATATAAGTGAGAATATGTGATACTCAGATCTTTGTTTCTGTGAGAGGTCACTCAGTATTATAGACTCTAGTTCCATCCAGGTTGCTGAGAAATTCATGATTTTGAGGTTGATGTTTAGAGATTTTAGGAATCGCCACACTGCTTTCCACAGAGGTTGCACTAGTTTACGCTCCCACCAACAGTGTAGGAGTGTTCCCTTTTCACCACACCTCTCCAACAGCTATAATTTTTTGAGTTATTGGTAATTGCCATTTTGACTGGAGTTAAGTGGTATCTCGTGTGGTTTTGATTTGCATCTCCCTGAACATTAGTAAGGTTGAGCATTTCTTCATGTGTCTGTTGGCTGCTTGGATGTCTTCCTTTGTGAAGTGTCTGTTCATATCTTTTGCCCATTTTATAATGGGGTTGTTTGTTTTTTTCTTTTCAGCACGTTTGAGTTCCTTGTAGACCCAAGATGTTAAGCCTTTGTCAGACCTGGAGTTGGCAAATACTTTCCCCAGTCTGTAGGCTGTCTCCTTGCTCTCTGGATGATTTCTTTGGCTTTGCAGAAGCTTGTCAGTTTAATGAGGTCCCACTTGTCTATCTTATCCCTTATGGCCTGTGGGTTTCAATGTTTGTTCAGGAATTGGATGCCAGTTCCAATTTCCATGAGGGTATGTCCTTCATTTTCTAAGGTTCTTATGGTTTGAGGTTTTACATTTAGGTCTCTGATCCATTTGGAGTTAATTTTTGTGTATGGGGATAGATAGGGGTCCTGTTTCAATCTTCTGCATGTGGTCAGTCAGTTTTCCCAGCACCATTTACTGAATAAGTTCTTCTCTCCCCAGTGATAGGTGGTGGAGGGCTTGTCAAAGATGAGTTGGTTGAGAAATTGAGGTTTTGCTTCTGGGATCTCAATTCTATTCCATTGATCTCTATGCCTGTTCCTATACCAATACCAAGCTGTTTTGATGATTGTAGCTTTATAGTAAAGTTTCAAGTCTGGTAATGTGATACCACCACTGCTTTGTTTTTTTTTTGCTGAGGATTGTTCTGGTTATTCTTGGTCGTTTGTGTTTCCATATGAATTCCTGTGTTGTTTTTTCTAGGTCTGAGAACAATGTTGCTGGTAATTTGATAGGTATTGCATTGAATCTGTAGATTGCCTTAGGTAAGATGGACATCTTCACAATGTTAATTCTTCCAATCCACAAGCATGGGATATTTTTCCACTTGTTTGTGTCATCTTTGATTTCTTTGAGCAAAGTTTTATGGTTTTCATTGTAAAGGTCTTTCACATCTCTGGTTAGGAAGATGCCAAGGTATTTCATTTTTTTTGTGACTATTTGTGAATGGAATTGTGCTTCTTATTTGGGTTTCTGTTTGTTTATTATTGGTGTAAATAAATGCGATTGTCTTTTGCACATT
>NW_007232442.1:60619-79784 GCF_000164805.1 Carlito syrichta
TGATATAATCATGTGGTTTTTGTTTTGACATCTGTTGATATATTTAATTACATTTATTGTATTACGAATGTTGAACCAGCCTTGCATATCAGGGATGAGGCCTATTTGGTCATAATGGATGATTTTTGAGATGTGTTGTTGAATCTGGTTTGCTAGGATCTTGTTGAGAAATTTAATATCTATGTTCATCAAAGATATTGGCCTGTAGTTCTCTTTTTTGGTTGAATCTTTACCTGACTTGGATATCAATGTGATGTTAGCTTCATAAATGATTTGGGGTGGGTTCCATCTTTCTCAATTGCCTGAAATAGCTTCAGTAGGATTGGAATCAGCTCCTCCTTAAATGTCTTATAGAATTCTGCTGGAAAGCCATCTGGTCCAGGGCTTTTTTTTGTACGTAGTTTCTTATTACATAGTCAATTTCCTTGATTGTTATTGGTCTATTTAGGGTCTCAATTTCTACTTGTTTCAACCTAGGTAGGTTGTGTGATGACAGAAAGTCCTACATTTCCCTGAGGTTTTCAAGTTTTGTTTCCATACAAGTGTACATAGTAGTCTCTGCTGATCTTTTGTATTTCTTCAGGGTCAGATGTGACTTCATCTTTTGTGTTTCTGATTATGCTTATTGAGTTTTTTCTTTCTTTTTCTTGGTCAGTCTAGCTAGGGGACCATCGATCTTGTTTATCCTTTTGAAGAACCAGCTTTTTGTTTCATTGATTTTTTGTATTGTCTTTTTGTCTTCTATGTTCTGGATTTGGGCTTTTATTTTGGTGATCTCAATTCTTCTGCTGAAATTAGGGTTTTTGTGGTCTTGCTTTTCCAGCTTCCTTAGGTGGCTTGTTAGGCTATTAATTTGTGATCCTTCCATTTTCTTCATGTGTGTTTGTAGGGATATAAATTCCCCTCTTACTACAGCTTTTAAGGCATCCAGAGATTTTGGAAAGATGTTTCTTCATTTTCATTTGTTTCCAGGTATCTTTTCATCTCTGTTTTGATTTCATCATTGATCCAGGAGTTGTTTAGCATCATGCTGTTTAGTGACCATGTCTTTGTGGGTTTTGGGGGGGACCTTGTTGGTGTTAATGTTTATTTTTATTCCACTGCAGTCTGGGAAGGTGCATGGTAGAATTTCGGTCCTTTTAAATTTGCTTATGCTTGATTTATGGTCAATTATGTAGTTGATCTTGGAATACATTCCATGCGGTGATGAGTAAAATGTGTATTCTGTGTTCTTTGGATGGAGTGTTCTGTAGGTATCAATTAAGTCAATTTGGTCCAGAGTTACATTGAGGTTCCGGATCTCATTGCTGATTTTTTGTCCCGATGATCTGTCTAGGGTTGTGAGTGGGGTTTTAAAGTCCCCAGTTATCATGGTGTTAGAGTCAATATCCTTCTTTAGTTTTCCTAGGAGTTGCTTTATAAAAATTGGTGCACCTATGTTAGGTGCGTATATGTTTAGGATAGACATTTCTTGTTGATGGAGTGAACCTTTTATCATTATGTAGTGACCCTCTGTATCTTTTTTAATTTTTGATAGCTTAAATGGTATTTTGTCTGAAACCAGGATCGCAACTCCTCCTTTCTTTTGTGTTCCATTCACCTGAAAATTTGTTTCCCATCCTCTTACTTTGAGTCTGTGCATGATCTTTCTACTGAGATGAGTCTCTTGAAGGCAGTATATTATCTGGTGATATTTTATCCATTTTGCCACTCTATGTCTTTTCATTGGTGCATTTAGTCCATTCACATTCAGGCTAGTTATTGAAATGTGAGAGTTCATCCCTATCATAGAGTTCTTATAGAGTTGTTCATCCACTTGGTTTATTGACTTTCTTTTGTTTTGGGGGTAGGTTCATGTGTATTTTATTCTTTTTCCTATACTCTTGTGAAGAACGTGCTCTTTTTTTCCCCTTTTCTTCTGAGTTTATTACTTTCCCCTTTTCTTCTGTGTTTCATGTAGAGGTGGTTGGTGGCAGCATAAGTTCTTAGGGATTGGATATCTGGGAAAGATTTTAATTCTCCCTCACTGATGAAACTTAATCTGTCTGGGTAGGTTACTCTTGGTTGAAATTGTTTATCTTTTAGGACTTTGAAGATAGTGTTCCAAGTTCTCATAGCCTGCAGGGTTTCTGTAGATAAATCTGCTGCTATTCTAATTGGTTTTCCATGCTAGGTGATCTGGCCTTTTTCTCTTGCTGCCTTTAGGATTTTTTCTTTTATGCCTACTTTGTTTAGGCGAATTATTATATGTCTAGGAGTTGGTTTTCTCATTTGTTGTCTTGCAGGAGTTCTCTGAATCTCTTGTGTTTGAGTTTTTGCATCATTGATTAGATAAGGGAAGTTTTCTTGAATGATCTCATGGAAGGTTTGTTCCAGTGTAGTCTCTGTCTCTCTTTCTGCCTCAGGAAGGCCAATTACTCTTAAGTTTGGTCTCTTGAGATAATCGCTCATCTCTTGAAGGTATTTTTTCTGTCTTTTTGAGCTTGTTTTCTGTGTTTTTGAGAGTTTGGGCTAGTTCTATATTTTGGTCCTCAAGTTCTGAGATTTTTTCTTCTGCTTGGGTAATTCTACTTTTCATGCTTATCAGTTTGTTATTTATTTCATTCACAGTATTGTTTATTACTATTATCTCAGATATCAGCTCCTTTCTAGTTTCTTCTTGAGTCTCCTCAATTCTTTTTAATCTCTTCATTAATGTCTTGATGTCTAGGTTTGTAGTTTGAGACCAGTCATTCTGGGGGCTCTTCATTGTTTGCATTCCAAAGTCAGTTTTCTCAGTATCTGCCCACCCAGGAGTCTGGGAGAGACCCATATAATTCTTTTGGGTTTTCTTCATTTGTGTAGATTTTTCTCTCATCCTTTAGTGGTTAAAGTCCCGTGAGCTCTGATCTCCTGCCTCACCCCTCTGTTTTTGTTGCAGGCAGCAAGACTGCTGCCTGGGAGATCTGTGACTCTTGTCTCAGTCTGTTCAGCATAGGGGAGGGGCTTTGTCTCCTGTTTAGTGACGTCACCATGGGAACCAAGATGGAGGCTCTGATAGGTGGGCAGGGCAATGCAAGTCTGCCTTGAAAATGGCAGAGGTGGTAGTTTTACTTTCACTTTTAGGGATGCTCGTGTGGGTCTCTAGGTGGGACCAGCTGCACAGCTGGGTGCTGGAACCGGGGTGCCACCAGCAGACTGGGGTGGAGGAGATGGTCGGTTGTTCCCTCTTCCGGAGCTGGGAGCCTCCGATCAGCACCTTACACAAGCTTGGGATTCTGCTCCCTTACACAAGCTTGAGGTCACACGCTGAGTGCCTCAGCCAGGATGGGCCCGGGGCCCCAGATCTCCAAAGCTCCAAAGGGCAGGTGGTGGCCCTGGGTCCCTCACAGGGCACTTCAGTCAGAAATGGGACCGGTATCTCTGATGGGTGGGTGCCAAGAGCCTCCCTGGGTGACCAGAAGCTTGGTGCTGGGTGCTGGTCATGACGATATAGCCAGGGAGGGAGCTGAGATCCAGGATTTGAGATTCCCCAGCTGGCGGGAGTCGCATATAGTGGAGCAGCTGCAGCCAGCCGCAATATCTGGCCCTGCATGGGACCAAAAGTCCCCGGGCCTCATACCAGTGCAGCTGACAGTGGGCAGGGGGCTGAAGGAAGAAAAGTAAGAGTGTTTTTGGGTACTCACGTTCGTAGAGTCTCACGGATCCACCTATGCCGTCACCATCTTCAAGAGTCTCTAACTATTTTAATTGAAAATACTGAAAGGTGAAAATGGAAACTGGGCTTGGTGAAAATCTATCTGCATAATGCATTTACTTAAGAATTTTGTCAAACAGCAGCAACACACATAGTACATCTGGCCCAAAGATTGACCTCATGGTAGAGTTTCTGGGGCTTTTTTTTTCTTTATTCTATTTTATTTTAAAGATGTGGTGTACAATTCAAGATTAGGTATACAAGTAATCATCATGCAGATAAAATTTGGGTCTCCCTTTCGTCCCCACTTCACCTGGTTTGAGATCAGGTACCCTTACTGGTGTTATGAAGTACAGAGTCATGATATGAGTCTAAGTTCCAGAAGAAAGGGCCTGAGGCAGAGTTTAAAGGAAATAAAACTGCTCTGTTGCTCTGATGTAGCTCTCATGCTCTTTTTCTAGACTTCTAATCCTTTCCTCAAATATAAGTATGGGAACTATATGTTTGCCATGTTGAAGTTTCAAATCTCTCATTGGCTTTGCATTAAGTTTGGTGGTGGTCACAGCTATCACCACTTTAATGTTCAAATACCAAAGCATAATCAAACTGGTGAGGGACTTTTAACCCACAAATCATTTTAAAGCAGTTTTGTAGCATATTTTACATGTACAAGATCTGACAAATTAAGTTTGTGAGTCTGCCACTGTGCTCGTATGTTGGCAGCACTGTACAAACAGTTTGGTAAGGTTTCATAACTTTAGTATATCAGTGTCTCACAGCTGTGTTTGTGTCAACGTGTGGCAATATCTTGCTAAGCGTCATTCATTGTTGTTGCATGTTTTGGTGTGCCGTTGCGAGAATGTCGGAGCTTGAATTAGAGCAACAAACATACATTAAATTTCTTGTTAAACTTGGCAATAGCAAAAGTAAAATCAGAGACCCAATAGTTCAAGTTTATGGGGATAATGCCATGAAGAAAACAGCAGCATACAAATGGATTAAATGTTCCTCTGAGGAAGAGAAAGTATCACTGATGAAGAGAGGTCAGGATGGCCAGTAACAAGCAGAACTGACAAAACATTGCAAAAATTTGTGGAATTGTGTGTCAAAATCATCGGCCGACTATGAGAAGCATAGCAAATCAAATAAACACTGGTAGAGAGACAGTTAGGAACATATTAACTGAAAATATTGGCATGAGAAAGGTGTGTGCAAAAATGGTCCCAAAGGTGAGCTTGCATCACAACAAAGCACCAGATGACACAGCACTGTCTGTGAGGGAGTCTTTAGCCAGTAAACAAATAATTATATTGGAACACCCTCCCTACTCACCAGATCTGGCCCCCAATGACTTTCTTCTGTACCCAAAGATAAAGGAAATATTGAAAGGAAGACATTTTGATGACATTCAGGACATCAAGGGTAACACAATGATAGCTCTTATGGTCATTCTTGAAAAACAGTTCCAAAATTGCTTTGACAGGTGGACTGGGCACTGGCATCGGTGCATAACTTCCCAAGGGGAGTACTTCAAAGGTGACTATAGTGATATTCAGCAATGAAGTATGTAGCACTTTTTCTAGGATGAGTTTGTAAACTTAATTGTCAGACCTTGTATCTAGAAGCTGTGAATAACCTATCTGAGACTAAAAATGGTGGGGGAGAGAGAGAGAGACTGAGGTGAGATAGAGAGATTGAAGGTGTGGGGATTATTTAAGGAAGCTGGATTTAGAAAGCATTAGAAATGAATACTAGAAGAGCTGAAGGAAGTCAGAGTGCTGTGACAGTCAGCCTGAGAGGAAGACACTGAAGACAGGCAAGGAAAAGAAATGGAGAGAAGCAACCAGAGAAATTCTGACATGTGCTGGGAGCTCATCAAAAGGAACATGAATAAATGTCTTGAGTGCTCAGAATCTGAAGAGAGGCTGCTCAGAACAGTGTGAGAACAGAGCTTGTGGATGGATCTGAAGATCCAGCAGGAAAAACATATTTTTCCAATACATTTAGGGGACAAGAAGGCTAGAAAAAGAGAGTGATGGCAAGAGAGTGAGCAATGACATAAGTAAGTAAATAAGTTTTGCCAGGATGTGAAGGTGGGAGACATTCTAAGTAGAAAAAATAACAACAGAAAAGGCAAATTCGAGAAGTCTGCCAATGACTGACTGCCTACCTCTTCAAGCTAGTACTTAGTAAAGATGAGACTCCCACGAGTTCTCTTATATGTCAACTATGCCTACATTTCCTTATGTTGCTCTGCCTGTGAGCTGATTCTGGGCTAGTTGCATTTCCTGGAGGTTGGTAGATAGAAATGAGGAAGTCAGGAACTGCAGTACACAGTTATTTAAAAGAAAATCACCTTTCCTGATGTCTTTTCTCCTTCTATTTCACAGGCAATAAAAAATATCCTAAAGCCAATGGTATGAAAATCTGACTGAGTTTGGATCTCATTGGGAATGGTTTGGTCAATAACCAACCTGCTTGGAGGTGAAAACTTGGTAGGTAGGTGAATCTCATGGATAGACTTATCTCAGAAATTTTGGAGAGTTGGGGAACTGCAGTGATGACCTACGAATGGTTACCATTCTTATGCTCTGGCTTTCATGAGGTTAATTAGTCTATCTCTTTGCAGACCTACAATCCAAAGAAATAAGTAAAAAGCAATTTATCTTCTTTGGGACGCTATATACCTTTGCATATTCCCTCTTACTAATATAATAACTCTCTCCCAAGGACCACCTGCTTATCTGTGCATGTGCAAAGACACACACACACACACACACACACACACACACACACACACACACACACACAGATTTAGTCATCTTTCTAGGAACCTGGATCTTTTACTCATGATGGTTAGCTTGGCCACAAGGCTGAGACATCAGATGTTCTTCCTCCATGTTCCTCAAGGTAATCTCAAGAATATAGCATCATCAACAGCTCAGAACTGATTTGGGTTTCTTATTAACCCTCAAATCAAATTCACAAACTTCGCTCTGGCAGAAGTGCCTCCTTGCCACCTGCTGATCCAATAACATGTTTCATCCATGTTCCCATTCCATATTACCAACAGAATCTCTACTCCTATCAAGTGAATTTGTTTACTCTCTTCATCATGCTGGTTCTCTTTGCTTGTAGCTGCTGCATAGTCACTTCTTCCTCCTAGGAGCATGTGTCACAGCACCCCCCCCCGCTATAATCACACATTTTAAAAAACTGGCCAGTCCTCTCCACTATCATAAAATGCAAATGTCATTTCTTTTTGATCCTCTATTTGGCACTTAGGGACTTATATTACACAAGAGTCAAACCTATTATTAGCAACCGATAGAGATTGAAAGGAAAGAAAAAATATAATTATCAGGGAATTATAAATTAATGAGAATTAATAAAGGAGCTAGTGTACTGTTGTTCTTAGGTATCCAGAAAATTAAGCTACCCATAATGAGAACCAAGGGATCACTAAGGATTTTCCTCATCCCAAACAATGCACAACATCTCCTGAAGAAGCAGTCATTTGCAGGTCCCTATTCAGTATTTAGTATTCATTCATGTTACTATTTCTTTTCTTTTTTTTTGAGTTGGAATCTCACTCTGTCACCCAGACTGGAATGCAGTGGCTGCTCCTAGCTATCACAGCCTCGACCTGCTGGGCGCTGGCGATCCTGCTGCCTCAGCCTTCCAAGTAGCTTGAACTACAGGCGCACGCTACCATGCCCAGCTAATTTTTTATTTATTGTAGAGATGAGGTCTCACCAAGTTGCTCAGGCAGGGTTACTATTTCTAAAGGAGTGAAAGCATCATTTTTGCCATGTATCATGCATTCTGACAGTGAGATTGCTGTGGAAGCACTATGCTTTCCCAAAAGGGTGCTAGACACTTATTACAGCAAAATTATGTGCGTCTTACTATAGCCTCCTAGCAAATAATTGTACATTATTTAGGAAACACACTTAGAACTAGATGGAACATTCAAGAATGTAAAGCAACAATGACTTTGATTCAGGAAATCTAGGTTTAGACACTAAAAGTACAAGTTACAGAATAAGAAAACTAAGATTGCGATCCAAATTTACAAATGTCTTATAAATATAAAGAGCCTGTTGATCTTTCTAACACATCCACCTCTCTTCATGTAGGAGCTGAAGACAAGAATTATCTGACCAGAAGCTTTCCAACCACCTACCTTCTTGGTCCACATAGGAGCTAAGTATAAGCATTGCTTCTCACCCCTACATTTCTTTCACCTCTCACAGCCCTTAGACATTCTTTCTCCCACTCACATCTGGGTCTTTTTATAGCCCAAATATCGGAGCTCAGATAATACTCTTTCTCTCTACCTTCTTTCAGTTTGTTAATCTAAAATCTCACAAACCAAGACCAAAATGTAAGATAGTGATGATAGCAATGTTTCTAATAATGAAAAAAAAAAATTAAGAATGATTGTGTTTTCAGTTATCAGAAGATAGACATTTTAAAAATTGCTTGTAATTCCTCTACTCAAAGAAAATGATAGTTATCAATTTGGAAAATCATAGGATTTGAATCAAATTGAAAATGGCAAAAATCTGAAAAAAATCATTCCATAGCCCCTTGGACATGTAGGGAAGAAACCTATATATCAATCTACTTTTTGTAAAGCATCAGCTTTTAACATTGAACACATTTTTAAAAAATTCAATGTATTATTTTACAGTTTTGTTTAATTACAAGAGTTACATAAAAATAGAATTTTTTCAATGTTTAAATTTTATTTTTGATTGGAAAATAATAATTGTAAATGTTAATGGGGTACAATGAGAAGCTTTAATGTAAGTATATATTGTGGGATGTTCTTAGTTCAACTCATTATTTATTTAAGCTTATTTAGCCCTAAGCCTTTTTCGAAACTTTAGTACATTCCTTAGAAAGACATGATCTAATGTTTTTAATCAGCAAACATCTTTCATTCATAAATTTTGAAGTTCTTGTCTTTTATTTCTCATTCTTTGATAATTTATTTTATTTTCCTTTGCCATTTCACCTATGGTGGGGAGAACGGCATTTCTGTAATGAAACAGTGGCACATCAAGGTAGAATCATCAAGGTAAACTCAAAGCTCTGTTTAGTTCAACAACGTAAAAGATTGGTGTAATAAAGGTGTGGAGTTGAAACTCTGCCTTACCTCCTACAGTTTACAGACTAAATTTCCCACCAACTTTCTTATATTTCTTGCTGCTATCCCTAAATAAAATCATGCATCTGCTAGGGGTCATACCTTCAAGTTTTATCCTTCTGTGCAAACCTTTTTTGTCCCTTTTGTGCTTCAAGGACCTGGTTAACAATAATAGACTGTAGAGTTAGAGAAAAGCAGAGGAAGACATGATCTAAACAGCCCAGCTGATTGATAATGGGACCAGAAGTACAAGTTCTATAAACCTGAATCTAGAAGTTGAACATCACCAGTTCTGAATGTTCAGTGATATCCAAGGCAGCAAGTCATTGGAGTGTAGTATGGGTAAAAACTAATGAAGTGAGAAAATCAAGAGAAGTAATGCAGAAATGGAAAACCAAATATCAAATGGTCTCACATATAAGTGGGAGCTAAGATAAGGGTCTGTGAAGGCATATAAAATGGCATAAAAGACACTGGGGACACAGAAGGTGAAAGATGGGAAAGAAAAAAGGGATGAAAATTACCTATTGGCTACAATGTGCACTACTGGGAGTGACAAGTACACTTAAAGCCCAGACTTCTTCACCACTATACAAACAGACATGTAGCCAAAAGCCATTTGTTTTCCTAAAGTTATTAAAAT
This sequence comes from Carlito syrichta, assembly GCF_000164805.1. NCBI lineage: Eukaryota > Metazoa > Chordata > Mammalia > Primates > Tarsiidae > Carlito > Carlito syrichta. The sequence goes on from NW_007232442.1 coordinate 70,094, forward strand.
ACAGAAAAATATTTTTAAAGGAGAGGCAGAAGCTGAGACATTATTCATACAGACACAGAAGTTACCTAGAATGATGGCAGAATTAAGTCGGAAAAGATAATTCTCAGACAGATATTTACACTTTAATGAGTAAGAGGAACTGACCAGGAGATCAATAGGTTTCAAGGAGGGAGAGAGGAGGGTAAAATCAATGAAATTAGCACCAACGTCACAGAGATTTTTACATCAAGTTTTAACAATATCAGCTCAGATGTCATATTTTCCAAGAAGCCTGCCCTGACTCTGCTTTCACTAATTGTTCTAAGTGAATTCTTCAGTGGATCCATAGCACTCTGCAAATGTCTGCTGTATAACATACCAAGTGGTATATATTAGTTTACATTTTTTTAAAATCAATATTTTTTATTATGATATTGTGGGGTACAATTAAGGGTTAGGTATACAAATATGCTTCGTTCAGGCACCCTTGTTGATAAGAGGTGTCTCCCTGTCTGCAGACAGATGTTTACTACCATTAGTCCCATCTCCCTTCCCCTCCCTGCCCATAGTTTCCCACCACTTTCAGTCATTTTCTTATGGTAGTACGTTGGGTGATCAAGGTCCACTATATGAGTGAGAATATGTGATACTCAGATCTTTGTTTCTGTGAGAGGTCACTCAGTATTATAGACTCTAGTTCCATCCAGGATGCTGCAAAATTCATGATTTTGTTCTTTTTTCTGGCTGCATAGTATTCCATTGTGTATATGTACCACATTTTTTAATCCAGTCCTCTTTTGATGGACAGCATGGTTGGTTCCAGGTTCTAGCTTTTGTGAACAATGCTGCGATAAACATTCGTGTGCAGGTATCTTTTTATTAGAGTGATTTGACTTCTATAGGGTATATTTCCAGTAGGGAGATTGCAGGGTCATATGGGAGGTTGATATTTAGAGCTTTTAGGAATTGCCACACTGCTTTTCACAGAGGTTGCACTAGTTTACACTCCCATCAACAGTGTAGAAGTGCTCCCTTTTCGCCCACCCTCTCCAGCAGCTGTTATTTTTTGAGTTATTGATAATTGCCATTCTGACTGGAGTTAGATGGTATCTCAGTGTGGTTTTGATTTGCATCTCCCTGATGATTAGTGAGGTTGAGCATTTCTTCATGTGTCTGTTGGCTGCTCGGATGTCTTCCTTTGTGAAGTGTCTGTTCATACCTTTTGCCCATTTTATAATGGGGTTGTTTGTTTTTTCTTTTCAGCACGTTTGAGTTCCTTGTAGATCCAAGATGTTAAGCCTTCGTCAGACCTCGAGTTGGCAAATACTTTTTCCCAGTCTGTAGGCTGTCTCCCTGCTCTCTTGATGGTTTCTTTGGCTTTGTAGAAGCTTGTCAATTTAATGAGGTCCCACTTGTCTATCTTATCTCTTACAGCCTGTGGGTTTCGGGTTTTGTTCAGGAATTGGATGCCAGTTCCAATTTCCATGAGGGTATGTCCTTCATTTTCTAAGGTTCTTATGGTTTGAGGTTTTACATTTAGGTCTCTGATCCATTTGGAGTTAATTTTTGTGTATGGGGATAGATAGGGGTCCTGTTTCAATCTTCTGCATGTGGTCAGCTAGTTTTCCCAGTACCATTTACTGAATAGGTTCTCCTCTCCCCAGTGATAGGTGGTGGAGGCTTTGTCAAAGATGAGTTGGTTGAGAAATTGAGGTTTTGCTTCTGGAATCTCAATTCTATTCCATTGATCTATATGCCTGTTTTTATACCAATACCAAGCTGTTTTGATGATTGCAGCTTTATACTAAAGTTTGAAGTCTGGTAATGTGATACCACCTGGTTTGTTTGTTTGTTTTTTTGCTGAGGATTGTTCTGGCTATTCTTGGTCGTTTGTGCTTCCATATAAATTCCTGTGTTTTTTCTAGGTCTGAGAAGAATGTTGCTGGTAATTTGACAGGTATTGCATTGAATTTGCAGATTACGTTAGGTAAGATGGACATCTTCACAAGGTTGATTCTTCCAATCCATGAGCATGGGATATTTTTCCGTTTGTCTGTGTCATCTTTGATTTCTTTGAGCAGAGTTTTGTGGTTTTCATTGTAAAGGTCTTTCATGTCTCTGGTTAGGAAGATGCCAAGGTATTTCATTTTTTTCGTAGCTATTGTGAATGGAATTGTGCTTTTTATTTGGGTTTCTATTTGTTTATTATTGGTGTAAAGAAATGCGATTGTCTTTTGCACATTTATTTTATCCTGAGACTTTGCCAAAGGCCTTTATCAGTGTAAGGAGGTTTTGACAGATTCTCTTGGGTTTTCAAGGTACGCAATCATGTCATCTGCAAAGAGAGATAACTTGACTTACTCTTTTCCTATTTGGATACCCCTGATTACCTTCTCTTCTCTGATTGCTCTAGCAAGGACTTCCAATACTATATTGAACAGGAGGGGGGAGAGTGGGCATCCTTGTCTTGTTCCAGTTTTCAGGGGAAATGGTTCCAATTTTTGTCATTTAGGAGTGTGCTGGCTGTGGGTTTCTCGTAGATGGCTTCAACTATTTTGAGGTATGTTCCCTGTATGCGTAGATGTTCAAGGGTTTTTATCAAGAAGGGGTGCTGGATTTTATCAAATGATTTTTCTGCATCTAATGATATAATCTTGTGGTTTTTATTTTGACATTGGTTGATGTATTTAATTACATTTATGGTTTTACAAATGTTGAACCAGCTTTGCATCCCAGGGATAAAGCCTACTTGGTCATGATGGATGATTTTTGAGATGTGTTGTTGAATCCAGTTTGCTAGGATCTTGTTGAGAATTTTAGCATCTATGTTCATCAAAGATATTGGCCTGTAGTTTTCTTTCTTTGTTGGAACTTTACCTGGCTTTGGTATCAATGTGATGTTACCTTCATAAAATTATTTGGGGAGAGTTTCATCTTTCTCAATTGCCTGGAATACCTTCAGTAGGATTGGAATCAGTTCCTCCTTAAATGTCTTGTAGAATTCTGCTGGAAAGCCATCTGGTCTATGGCTTTTTTTTTGTAGGTAGTTTTCTTATTACATAGTCAATTTCCTTGATTGTTATTCGTCTATTTAGGGTCTCAATTTCTTCTTGTTTCAACCTAGGCAGGTTGTGTGATGACAGAAAGTCCTCCATTTCCTTGAAGTTTTCAAGTTTGTTTCCATACAAGTGTACATAATAGTCTCTAAAGATCTTTTGTATTTCTTCAGGATCAGATGTGATCTCATCTTTTGTGTTTTTGATGCTGCTTATTTGAGTTTTTTCTCTCTTTTTTTTGATCAGTCTAGCCAGGGACCATCGATCTTGTTTATCCTTTCAAAGAACCAGCTTTTTGTTTCATTGATTTTTTTGTATTGTCTTTTTGTCTTCTATGTCCTAGATTTGGGCTTTTATTTTGGTGATCTGAATTCTTCTGCTGAAATTAAGGTTTTTGTGGTCTTGCTTTTCCAGCTTCCTTAAGTGGCTTGTTGGGCTATTAATTTGTGATCCTTCCATTTTCTTTATGTGTGTTTGTAGGGATATAAATTCCCCTCTTACTAATGCTTTCATGGCATCCCAGAGATTTTGGTAAGATGTTTCTTCATTTTCATTTGTTTCCAGGTATCTTGTGATCTCTGTTTTGATTTGATCATTGACCCAGGAGCTGTTTAGTGTCCATGTCTTTGTTGGTTTTAGGGGGACCTTGTTGCTGTTAATGTTTATTTTTATTCCACTGTGGTCTGAGAAGGTGCATGGTAAAATTTCGGTCCTTTTAAATTTGCTTATGCTTGATTTATGGCCAATTATGTGGTCGATCTTAGAATATGTTTCATGCGGTGATGAGTAGAATGTGTATTCTGTGGTCTTTTAATGGAGTGTTCTGTAGGTATCAATTAAGTCCATTTGGTCAAGAGTCACCTTGAGGTTCCAGATCTCATTGCTGACTTTTTGTCCTGATGATCTGTCTAGTGTTGTGAGTGGGGTATTAAAATCCCCAGTCATGATGGTGTTAGAGTCAGTATCTTTCTTTAGTTTTCCTAGGAGTTGCTTTATGAAAGTTGGCACACCTATGTTAGGTGCATATATGTTTAGGATAGATATTTCTTGTTGATGGAGTGAACCTTTTATCATTATGTAGTGGTCCTCTGTATCTTTTTAAATTTTTGATAGCTGAAATGGTATTTTGTCTGAAATTAGGATCGCAACTCCTCCTTTCTTTTGTGTTCCATTCACCTGAAAATTTGTTTCCCATCCTCTTGCTTTGAGTCTGTGCCTGTCCTTTCTAGTGAGATGGGTCTCTTGAAGGCAGTATATTGTTTCCTGGTGATATTTTATCCATTTTGCCATTCTATGTCTTTTCAGTGGCACATTTAGTCCATTCACATGCAGGTTAATTATTGAAATGTGAGAGTTCATCCCTATCATAGAGTTCTTATAGTGTTGTTGTTCTTCCACTTGGTTTTTTGTCTTTCTTTTGGTTTTGGGGTTGGCTCATGTGTATTTTATTCTTTGTCCTGTACTCTTGTGAAGAACATTGTTCTTTTTTCCTTTTCATCTGAGTTTAGTACTTTCCTAAGTGTTTCATGTAGAGGTGGTTTGGTGGCAGCGTAAGTTCTTAGGGTTTGGATATCTGGGAAAGATTTCAATTCTCCATCACTGATGAAGCTTAACTTGTCTGGATAGGTTATTCTTGGTTGAAATTGTTTATCTTTTAGGATTTTGAAGATAGTGCTCCAAGCTCTCATAACCTGCAGGTTTTCTGTAGATAAATCTGGTACTAAGCTAATTGGTTTTCCATAGTAGGTGATTTGGTCTTTTTCTCTTGCTGCCTTTAGGATTTTTTCTTTTATGCCTACTTTGTTTAGGTGAATTATTATGTGTCTAGGAGTTGGTCTTCTCATTTGTTGTCTTGCAGGGGTTCTCTGAATCTCTTGTGTTTGAATTTTTGCATCGCTGATTAGATAAGGGAATTTTTCTTGAATGATCTCCTGGAAAGTTTGTTCCAGTGTGGTCTCTATCTCTCTTTCTGCCTCAAAAAAGTCAATTACTCTTAGGTTTGGTCTCATAGTAATCGCTCATCTCTTGAAGGTTTTTTTTTGTCTTTTTGAGTTTGTTTTCTATGTTTTTAAGAGTTTGGGTTTGTTCTATATTTTGGTCCTCAAGGTCTGAGATTCTTTCTTCTGCTTGGGTAATTCTGCTTTCCATGCTTATCAGTCTGTCATTTATTTCATTCATAGTATTCTTTATTACTGTTATCTCAGATATCGGGTCCTTCCTAGTTTTTTCTTGTCTCTCCTCAATTCTTTTTAATCTCTCCATTAATGTCTTGATATCTAGGTTTGTAGTTTGAGACCATTCATTCTGGGGACTCTTCATTGTTTGCATTCCGAAGTCAGTTTTCTCAGTGTCTCCCCTCCCAGTGGTCTAGGAGATACCCATATTCCTTTGGTTTTTCTCATTTGTGTAGATTTTTCTCTCTCTCCCCCTTTCCCTCCCCTTCTTTAATTCTGTTTTTCAGGAAAAGTGGGATTGCTTTTGTTTCACTTGTATAATCTCCTGTTCTTCCTTATGATGGTCTTCTGGCTTTGTTCACTTTTGAGGTTGGAGTGTGGGTTGCAGACTGCACTTTTTGCATTTTTGAGGTTTAATTGAGGGGGAAGCTGTGATTCAGAATCTATATGCTGATTCCAGCATTCACCAACAGGAGTATGAGCACACTGGAACCTATTTCCCACTGCCTTACAATCTGTTTGTGCAGCGGTATGTAGGTTTGGTCCCTGGATCAAAAGGAGGTACAAAAGAGGAAAATAATGGTGGAAGAGGGGATAAATAGGAAGTTAGAAAGCGAGAAGAGTGAGAGGGAAAACAGATATACATACCAACTAACAGGTGAAAAAGAGACACAAGCCTGGAGAGAAGTGAAAAAAAAAAAAACAGAAGGAAAATTCCCTAAAGAATACTGGTAGCTACACAGAGACAGACCAATAAAATTGTGAAACAGAGAGTGTAAATCAGAAAGCAAACAAAAGTGAGCAAAACATTTGTTTTATCATTCTGACTGTAAGTGAGCAAAACATACAGTCAGAATGATAAAATCAAAAGGCAAAATAAGAGATCAGACTCGCTCTGGAATCTTTCCTGAGTGTCTAAGTCACTTCAGCTCTGATCTCCAGCCTTTCCCCTTTGTTTTTGTTGCAGGCAGCTAGCCTGCTGCCTGAGAGGTCTGCAAGTCTTAGTTGTCTCTGTCTGTTCAGTGTATGGGAGGGGCTTTGTCTCCTGTTTAATGATGTTACCTTAGGAACCGAGGTGGAGGCTCTGATAGGTGGGTGGGGCAATGCATATCTGCCTGGAGAACGGCCGAGGTGGCAGCTTCACTTTTGGGTATCTTTTGTCTCTGCTCATCTGGGTCTCTGGGCGAGAGGTACCAGTGATCAGCTGCACAGCTGTGCACTAGATCCGAGGTGTCACCAACAGGCTGGGGTGGAGGAGAGGGTCGGGCATTCCCTCCTGTGGAGTTGGGAGCCTCCGATCAGCACCTTACACAAGCTTGGGGTTCTGTTCCCTTACACAAGCTTGGGGTCACGTGCTAAGTGCCTCAGCCAGGGTGGGCCCAGGGCTCCAGAGTTCCAATGCTCAAAGGGCAGGCAGTGGCCCTGGGTCCCTCACAGGGTACTTCAGCCAGAAATGGGACCAGTATCTCTGAGAAGCAGGCGCCCAGAGCTTCCCTGGGTGACTGGCAGCTTGGTGCTGGGTGCTGGTCGTGATGATGTAGCCAGGGAGAGAGCCAAGACCCGGGCCTCCTGTACAGGTGAGAGTCACATATAGTGGAGCAGCAGCAGCCGGGGTCCACCATATCTGGCCCTGCGTGGGACCCAAGTTCCCCGGGCCTCGTACCAGTGTGGCTAGCAGTGGGCAAGGGGCTGTGGGAAGAAAACTAAGAGTCTTTTTGGGAACTCACGTTTGGAGAGTCTCACAAATCCACCTATGCCATCACCATCTTACCGGAACCTTAGTTTACAGTTTTATAGACTATGCATTTTTGTGACCTGGTGCATAGAAGGGGTTAACTAAAAGTTTATACTATACTAAAGTTTATACTAAACTTTTACTCTTTTGCCTCCACCCAATGTAGTTTATTTTGGTGATTTTCTCATCACCCTTGACTATTACAAATGTCCAAAAAAAAATTAATAGACATGATGTTTAAATATTATAGGTTGCTTATAACTGTGTATATTAAAAAGAAAAGAAAACATGAGTATTGAACTTAGTCTCTTAACTATCAATTTCAATGCCCTGAGAGTGATATTGTACTATTGTGTATTAAGATTCTAACATGGGGAATCCTGAGATAAGGGTACATGGGATCTTTCTGTATTATTTCTTAAAAATTCATATAAATTTACTGTCATTTCAAAGTAAATTTTTAATAAATAAAGCACAGAACATCATTATGTGTTTTCCAAGAACATACACAGAAAATAGACACTAAGCAAGTTGCAATGACTGCATACTGGTAGGAAAGGCAAGGGGAAGGGAGTGAAGAATGAGGATAAGGATGTATGTTGCTAATGGAATAAAGAGTGTTAAATTATTTTTTAAAAGAAAACCTCTCTTAATTCAGTTGATTTACTCTTGGCTCATTACTGGTTATCTGATTAACCAGTAATCAGCTGTAGAACAGGATCCATTACTGAAGAATAAGATTCTCTACTGAATGCATTCAAAATATAACTCATAGGTCACAGCCAAAAAACCTCTATAATGTAAAGTTTATATGATGCCCATGAAGCTCCAGATATATATAGGTACCACATAATTGACTCAGGAATGCAAAATATAGTCCCATTTCAATTACAAGTATCATGTATTTACACATCCGCTGATAAAATTAGAGTAATTTTTTTATTAAAACAAATACATCACTATAGTAACAGTTGTTCACATTTCAAAATCCCAAGTTGTGGGCAGTTACTCTGTCTCATTATAATTGTTTGGATAATTAATTTATAAAAGTACATGGCCATTAAATAATAATACAGGTTCAATTAATAAACTAATTACCACCCCACTCACAGCCCTAGACAGATCATCAAGACAAAAAAATCAACAAGATCTGGAACCTCAGCATGATACTTGATCAAATGGACTTAACTGACACATATAGAAAACTCCACCAAACAACCATGGAATATACATTCTACTCATCACCACATGAAACATACTCTAAGATCTAAGATCGACAACATCTTCGGGTATAAATCAAGCATAAACAAATTTCATAAGACTGAAATACTGCCATGCACCTTCTCAGACCACAGTGAAATAAAAATAAATATCAACACCAAGAAAGCTCCCCCAAAACCACAAAGACATGGACACTAAACAGCATGATGCTAAACAACTTCTGGGTCAACATGGAAATCAAAACAGAGATTAAATGATACCTGGAAACAAATGAAAATGAAGAAACATCTCGCCAAAACCTCAGGGATGCCAGAAAAGCAGTCATATGAGGGGAATTCATATCTCTAAAAACACAAACGAAGAAAATGGAAAGATCACAAGTTAACAGCCTAACAAATTACCTAAGGAAGCTGGAAAAGCAAGACCACCAAAACCCAAACTTCAGCAGAAAAATCCAGATCACCAAAATAAGAGCCAAAATTCAGGACATAGAAGACAAAAATACAATACAAGAAATCAATGAAACCAAAAGCTGGTTCTTTGAAAGGATAAACAAGATTGATTGACCCCTGGCTAGACTGACCAAGAAAAAGAGAGAAAAAGTCCAAATACACACAACCAGAAATGCAAACGATCAAGTCACAACTGACCCTGAAGAAATACAAAAGATTATCAGACTTGTATGGAAACAAATGTTAAAACCTAAAGGAAATGGAGGAGTTATCCCTCTTTGCTTAAGAAGTAAGATAGACAAGTGGGACCTCATCAAATTAATGAGCTTCTGCAAATCAAAAGAAACTATCAAGAGAGCAGGGAGACAGCCCACAGAATGGGAAAAAAATATTTGCCAACTATCTGACAAAAGCCTAATATCTAGGATCTACAAGGAACACAAATGAGCCAAAAGGAAAACAACAACAACAAAAAAAAAACAGCCCCTTTAAAAAGTGGGCAAAAGACATGAATAGACACTTCTCAAAGAAGATATACAGACAGCCAACAGATAGATGAGTAAAGTGCTCAGCCTCACTCATCATCAGAGAAATGCAAATCAAAACCACACTGAGATACCACCTAACCCCTGTAAGAATGGCCATCATTAATAAAACAAACATCAACAGATGCTGGCAAGGATGTGGAGAAAAAAGAACACCTCTACACTGCTGGTGGGAATGCAAACTAGTACAACCTCTTTGGAAGACAGTGTGGTGAATTCTGAAAGAACTGGAAATTGACCTTCCATATGACCCAGCAATTCCTCTATTGGGAATATACCCAGAGGAACTCAAATCATTCTACAAAAAAGATACCTGCGCACGTATGTTTGTTGCAACTCTATTCACAATAGCAAAAACATGGAACCAACCATGTTGCCCATCAAAGCTGGACTGCATTAAAAAATGTGGTACATATACACAATGGAATATTATGCAACCATAAAGAAGGGCAAATATATGGACTTTGCAGTAACTTGGATGGATTTGGAGTCAATCATACTCAGTGATTTATCACAGAGACAAAGAACA
>NW_007232442.1:80241-119295 GCF_000164805.1 Carlito syrichta
ATTCCTAAAAGATCTAAAAATTGACCTTCCATACAACCCCGCAATCCCCCTACTGGAAATATACCCAGAGGAACTCAAATCACTCTATGAAAAAGATACGTGCACACACATGTTTATCGCAGCATTATTCACAATAGCAAAAACCTGGAACCAACCATGCTGCCAATTGAAAGAGGACCAGATAAAAAAATGTTGTACATATACATGATGGAATATTACATGGCTACAAAGAAGATCAAAATTATGAACTTTGCAGCAATTTGAATGGATTTAGAGTCTATAATACTAAGTGATCTATCACAGAAACAAAGAACTGAGTACCACATGTTCTCACTCATAAGTGGACCCTGAACAATTATCATAATACTATAAGAAGGGGATTGGCAGTAGTGGGAAACTCCCAGGGGAAGGAGGCACACCTCATCAACAATGGTGCCTGCAAAATGAACATTTGTATACCTAGCCCTGAATTGTACCCCACTTCTTTAAAATAAAAAATTTTAAATAAATAAATAAACTAATTATCTTACCATTGTATGTTTTTAGTTCTTCTATTAAATTTTTTATGAAAGTGTTATGTTTAAAGACAGAAGAGGAAAAGTTTGTGCTAAGGACTCTTAGTTGATATTTTAAACAAGAAAATACTAAGGGAAATTACTTGCAACCTTCAGATCCAGTCTGAAAATATTTTTGTTATGTTTAATCTACCTTCTTATCATATGAGAAAGAAGAAAGTTCAATAAATTCAGGCCTGTTTGATCTTTAAGAGTACATTCAATTAAGAATCATCTATTAAACAACTGCTATAGACTAGGAATTATATTAAGATTCTGGGAAAAAATACAAAAGACACATAACCTCTATCCTTAAGGAACTCAAAATCTAGTAAAGAAGACAAATAAAGAGAAAATTATTTAACATGAAAAGAAATAAATAAAGATACGAAGCAAAATTTTGTGTAGGTAAAAACTGAGCAAAGAGTAGGTTGCAATTTGTTCAAGGGAATTCAGGTGGGAATGATAGTCACACTAGTCTTTAAAAAGAAGTAGTAATTTGAGTGACAAAAGAGAGAATGACTGGAGTTAGGTGGTATCTCAGTGTAGTTTTAATTTGCATCTCCTTGATGATTAGTGAGGTTGAACATTTCTTCATGTGTCTGTTGACCGCTCGAATGTCTTCCTTTGAGAAGTGTCTGTTCATATCTTTTGCCCACTTTGTAATGGGGTTGTTTGTTTTTTTCTTTTCAGCACATTTGAGTTCCTTGTAGATCCAAGATGTTAGGCTGTTGTCAGACCTGGAGTTGGAAAATAATTTTTCCCAGTCTGTGGACTGTCTCCCTGCTCTCTTGATGGTTTCTTTGGCTTTGCAGAAGCATGTCAGTTTAATGAGGTCCTACCTAACTCCAGTCAGAATGCCAATTATCAATAACTTGAAAAATAACAGTTGCTGGAGAGGGTGTGGTGAAAAGGGAACACTTCTACACTGTTGGTGGGAGTGTAAACTAGTGCAACTTCTGTGGAAAGTAGTGTGGTGATTCCTAAAAGCTCTAAATATCAACCTCCCATATGACCCTGTAATCCCCCTACTGGCAATATACCCTGAAGGACTCAAATCACTCTCTCAAAAAGATACCTGCACACGTATGTTTATCACAGCATTGTTCACAATAGCAAGAACCTGGAACCAACCATGCTGTCCATCAAAAGAGGACTGGATTTTAAAAATCTGGTACATATACAAATGGAATGCTACACAGTCATAAAAAAACAAAATCATGAATTTTGCAGCAACCTGGATGGAACTAGAGTCTATAATACTGAGTGATCTCTCACAGAAACAAAGATCTGAGTATCACATGTTCTCATTCATAAGTGGACCTTGAACAATTATCATAATACTTAAGAAAAGGATTGACAGTGGTGGGAAACTATGGGGGGTAGGGAGGTGGGATTAACGGTAGTCAATATCTGTCTGGGGATGGGGAGACACCCCTTATCAACAAGGGTACCTGAACAATGCATATTTGTATACCTAACCCTTAACTGTACCCCACAATTTTAAAATAAAAAATATGATTAAAAAAGAGAATGAAGTGCATTTGAGATAGTCTTAAAGATATGAAAGGAAACAGCATCTTCAAGGAGCTTTGACTTCCTCACTTTTGGTTCTAAATTAGAGTTGAGTTCCCAAGAGGGTTTTTCTGGCTGCAGTGCGATCTGAGAAGTTCTTAGCAAGGTCAGGAAGTAAGCCATCTCTGAGGACTGGCCTTATTCTCCTATCTGTGTCCTTCTATCCCCGCTCTGTTACTCTTTTGCTTCCCCAGCTACTCCTTTGTCCACTTTCCTCTTTTGATCCTCTACCTCTGAGTTCCTACTACCTGAAAAATCTGCATGGCCATATACTCATTATGACCACCTTGTCCCAGCTTATCCTGAACTTTCAGGTCAAGAATCCACCAGGTTTCCCTTCAAATTCCTGAGAGAGAAAATCTAATTTGTCCAGGCCATAGTTTTCAGTCATGTCCACTGAATATCAACAAAAGTTTCACATGGGAGCAATTAGCCCAACATATTATATGAACAAAGGAGACATTGAAAAGGTGAGTACTTCACTTTTAATGTCTAGTTCCCTGGTTGAATATTCCAAGTTAATGTTTCCAAAATGAAGGACTCCACAAGTTCAGTGTTTTGCAACCCTAGCTTCATACTATACCTCTTCCTGAGGTGTTTTTAAATGCCCAGGCAGCATGCCCAGAAATTCTGATAGAATTAATTGGTCTGGAGTGAGAGTTCCCAAGTTATTAAAATGCCCAGACACATCAATAATCATGAAGACTACTTCTTAGTGTTTTGCCAGAGATGAGATGATTAGCTTCTCTGAGCCTGACGACTAATGAAATCCTTCCAGTTTTGGTCAATAGCATTAGCCACATAGCCAGAGAGTCTCTGACATTACTCTCACTCAGCTGACTTTGTTGTTGTTGTTTTTAAGGAAAAAAATTTATTCCCTCAAATCTGTACTCCTCCCTCCCCTCAGAAAGGCAGGCGTTTCAGGTTATAGAGTAGGGAATGAGCAAATGGAGAAGGTAGGAGGGTGTATGAGGGGTTAAATTCTCACTGGAATTTCTGGATTCTATTAACTGGTAGTGACATTAGCTATTCGACTTAGGCAATGATCCTGGGGCAACTGATCTCGATAGATAGCAACCTCTTCCTCACTAATCCCCATTTGGATTTCTCCATCTTTGGTTCATAGTCAGCTCATTTTAATGTCCAGTGAGGAGCTTTTGTTTTTTTTTTTCTTCATGCTGTTTCAGTTCCTAAAGTGGTCAGAAGATTAGGGGGCAGATAGTCACCTCATCATCTGGATCATCTGCATGGTTGAAAAATTACTGGGAGAGGGGGTATATTTCTTGGGGTGCCAACTTCATAGTTTAGAGAAACAGTTTCTTCTTTGGTAGCTAGTGAGGGTGACCCAGTCCTTCCCAGGTGATTTCAGGACCAGTAGTCATAAGGCTGATTTTCCAACCCAAAGATCCATGTCTCCTGAGTTATCCAAAAACAACACTGTGTAACCAGTCCAACATTATAAATGACTTGGCTTAAGGTTTCTTGGCCTGGGCTTGATGCCGGATATTTACTCTGGGCTAGGACTTCCAGAGACATCATATGGAAATGAGGCAAAGCAGCAGATCGCTCACATTCAGCACTGAATACTGGAACTCCCATACTTGAGTGCAAAAAGGCACTAACTTATAACCCATGTGCAAAAAGACACTGACTTATATTAGAAACACCAGTGCATAGACAAGCTCAGGCACATCAGACCATGGTCACCAGCATCCAGGTAATACATTCGTTCACATGCATTCATACACACACATAATCTCCACCCCCTGCTTCATGACACATTACCAATGCTTACACATATTTGTGTCAGAGGGAAACTAAATTCCCACTGCCAAGGCTGCCTTACTTCCATGATGAGCAACTAAAGCTTTCTATTCTTCCTCCTTGCTCATCACCTTAGATATCATCTCATAGAGGACACATAAGGGATGTGGTGCCTTTGCTCATGTAGAAGGAACTGTGCTTCCCTTATAAGGCGAGTTGACAAGCCCCATGACTCTTTTCTTTACCCAGTGGGAAGGAGGAGCTCCCCCAGCTGGAGCAGGAGAAGCCTGGAGGTAAATCTTCACAGTAAAGACAGGAATCTGGGCTCAGACATTTTGACAATGAGCAAGTTTTTTCTCAAATTCTCTCCTTGCGACTATAGAAATATTGGCTACCCTGGAGGCTGAGCATTTTAATTCAGTACAGCACTCTTTCTCACCCTTCTCCTCATATTGCTCGTCTTGACAGAGGTCATCTCATCTCAGAGGTCATGTCTCTGCTTCCAAGAATTGGCAGTTATCACACCGCACACTGTTCCATCCTCCCACTCCCTCTGCAATCTTCTGGAGATTAGGGAAACTCACCTGACCAGGTAACATCAGTCATGCTGATACAACTGGGCCCTGTCCAGGTTAATTTCAACGTGAAGTTAACCTGAAATAACCTTTCATTTTTCTCAGAACTTAGGTAAGTCGTATAATTTGAGGCAGGCTGTGTCTCCTATTTTCTACCTCATACAACTAGTCACCTACAGTTCATGCTGGGATCTCAGCTGGAGAGAGAGAAAATCAGAACTCAGAACTCAGCACAATTCTTTACAAATCATCAACCAGGGTTGAGTGCAAAAATAGTGACTTCCATGATTCAAGTTTCAAATGTTTTCAATATTTATAAGTAGTTAATTATCTTGGGTTTATTCTCTTAGATTCCTTGATCATATTTATCTATTCAGTAAAGAATTGTGAACTCTACTCTGTGCTAGAAAACAGACATAAAAAGAATATGACATAAGATCTGACCTCAAAAACTCAAGATATAACAGGAAGCTCTGAGGTCATATTCTAATAAGTGTATTGAGGATTATTTTTCATTATGAATATTCATTCTTTTTTATTTAGTGTTACCAACTTTGTTAACTGCTTTGCTTTCTATCATTTGTCTTGAAAATTATTCTTACCTAACCGGGCATGGTAGCGCGTGCCTGTAATTCCAGTTACTTGGAAGGCTGAGGTGGAAGGATCGCTGGAGCCCAGCAGGTCGAGGCTGCGGTGGCCAGGAGTGTGCCACTGCTCTCTAGTCTGGGCTACAGAGTGAAACTCCAACTCAAAAAAAAGAGAAAATTATTCTTACCTCATTGACTTGTTAATCTTGAAAATTATTTTTACCCCATTGACTTGATAATCACTGTTTGGGTGGAGTAGTCAGTTCAGCATGAAGCAGAAAGATTTCAGACTTCAGGGTGACCTTCTAGAGAAAACAAAAATATTTCTATGCAACCTGTGATATGATATTTGATATGTGAAAACATTTGAAAAGAATTTAAAATATTTATATGAAAGCTCATGCAAATGGAAAAACAATGCCTTTATTTTGTAAAAATATAAAAGCTAAAGCATAAAAGGAATAAACTCATGTCCTTCTACTTAATTCCACAGTGAATGAATTTTTAAAATAATGATATAGTCACCGACACTAATTTAATTAAAATAGTAATATTTCAGAGGAAAATGAGGAGAAGTGGAACCTAAAAGAGTCAAATCCATATCTATCATAACAGAAATGAGTAGAAAACATCTAAAATTGTTAAATCAATTAATAGGCATATAAGTGTGGAAGTAATTTCCAGGGAACATAAAAGTGGTGTGCTCTGTGAAAATGGACTGAATATGTGAGTGGGTGAAGGGTATGGCCTACAGTTTTTTAGTACAGGACTTGTAGTACTATTTAATTTTCTTAAACATATATGTTTTACTTTGATTTTGATTTCTTTTTGTTGTTATCTTATCATTCAGGAAATTATTCTATCATTCTTGACTCTGGACATTCTATTAAGATACAAAAAAAATTAACATTCTATTAGTGCCCTTTTATTAAGGACTTTCTATTAAGCAACAGTAACTGAGTATTCAGGATTGAGCTTGGGAAACTTGGTCAATCATTAGTTCCTGATTTCAGAGCCTATGCCAAAGAAAAGGCAAATACATTCATTGTATTTTACTAATACAAGGGATAGAGCATAAAACAATGATCCACAGTAGAATAACCACACACAAAGACTGCCCATTTTTCACTTAGTTTATTGGCATGAGAAACGTGATTTTGCCTCATTTCAAACAGGAAATTGTTATAGAGTTGAGATAAAATGTCCAGTAGCACATCATGGTGGATGGTTTTACTATAAGTTTGGGTTTGTGCCAAGTTTGGTTTTTACAATATGACCTCAATTTATTTCTCCAATATTTATTTCTCAAAATTTTCATTCAGAAATCTTTTTTCTCGTCACACAGGTTTTTTGTTTGTTTGTTTTTTGGGGTTTTTTTTGAGTTGGAGTCTCACTCTGTCGCTCAGACTGGAGTGCAGTGGCCGCTCCCAGCCACCGCAGCATCACCTGCTGGGCTCCAGTGATCCTTCCGCCCCAGCCTTCCAAGTAGCTGGAAGTACAGGCGCGCGCTACCACACCCAGCTAATTTTTTTTATTTATTGTAGAGATAAGGTCTTGCCAAGTTGCCCAGGTGGGTCTCGAACCTGCAGGCTCAGGCAATCCGCTGACCTCGGCCTCCAAAAGTGCTGGGATTACAGGCTGAGCCACCAAGTCCGGCCCACACAGGTATTTTTACTGTATCTATTTAAGCTTTCATTTATCTGTTCTCACTACCCTTGGTCACATTTTTAACATTTTCCCACCTGGATCCTTTCTGCTATCTGCATTTTTCTGAATGCTATCCATCTGTCAATACTCAGCAGAGTGTCTTCTTATTGCATACCTATGATATGCAGAACAGTGTTAGGTGCTGCAGAAGACAGTCTTCTAAGAGCTTTATGTTTAATTAGGACATGAACACAAATAGGAAATAGCTAAATGCAAAATAAAATTTTAAAAGGTTCTATAAGAAAGGTATAGTCCAGAAACTGAGGACTCAAAATGTGTATTATGACATTAGTTGAAAAGATTTAGAAAATAGTATACACAGAAGAGATTATATGAAATGCACCTCAAAGATTATATTTACCTTTGACAACTGGAAACATGAACTGCATGATGGCATTATGGAGAGTTGGTAGTATGAACAAAGTTCTATCAGCAAAGTATCTTTAAGGATCAATGAGAAACCCACTGTGGCTTGGAGCTGTGGGGTATATATAAAAAAGCAGTAGAAGGTGAACCTGTAAATGCAAGTTGGTGACATATTAGAAGGCCTTCAATGTTAGATTGAGGAACTTTTTACTCCCTTCAATAAACAAGAGAGCCATGTAAAGAATTTTGAGATAAAAGTGGCCCAGCAGAGCATCACTTTAGAAAGACTAATTTAAAAGTTGTTTTTAAGATTATTTGAATTAAAGGAAGGAAAAAATAAGGAAGTTACTCTAGTAAGTGCAAGGAAAATTTTAAGGGTGAAATAATGTGAGTAGGAAAAAAATGGAGATGGAATGGAAGAAGACTCAAGTGACCTGACACTGACTGACGCATTTCTCTGTCTTTCTTGTTCCATACAAAGAAAGAACTCTAGTTTTTATACCCAGCAGACTGGGGAAATGATGGTAGCAAAAGGGGAAGGGATTGAATAGAGTATGCTTTGAACAGTGAGTTAAAGTGTTAATGGAACACCTCAGTGGAAGTGAATGATAGACTATTGGAATGAGAGCCAGAAGCTCAGGAATGAAGTCGGGTTAGACATTGGAATACGCATATTTCAGCACCAAAGCAATATTTGAAGCAGGAGGAGATATAGAGAAGTCTGTAAGTAATCATTTTCTAAAATTGTGTTTTGGGGATTGGAAAAAAGAAACTATTAAGAAGAAAGGCACTTGTAATAAAATGATTTCTCTTTTTTGCTATGGAATGTTTTTATTATGGTGCTTTGATTTTTTTATTCTATTTATTTATTTCACAGAGGGAAGGAAAGCAAACAATTGGCCAATTTTGTCATCTTGAGCCAAAAGTTCATTATAACAAAGGGTCTAATGGAGATTTAAAGAACTATGTCTTAAAAGAAAGGAGAAATTCTATAGCAGATTATGTTATTACTTCCCTAGCATCATCCCATTCCCAACTCAACCTGGGTCCCTGGAAATCAACCTGAACGCTGAAGGTCTTTGTGTGGTAGAAACTGAGACAGAACAGGAGTTGAAGTGATCTGCTACCTGGATGTACCCAGAACTGGAACGTCTCCCAGGATAGAAGACTTTCAGTGCTAAAACTGGGAAAGTTTTGAACAAATCAGTATGAGTTGGTCACCCTCAAAAAGATAGAATGCAGAAAGTGTGCATAAATGTCAGAACTCTGATGTCGATTATTTTTTTAAATTCTCTCAAATGCATTCAGGGTTGAGAAGCAGACGTTTATAAAGTGTGGGTCAACTTTCTTTGGGCAGCCCAGACAGACCAAGCTCTTGGTTCATGTGGAACTATCTATCAACAACCATTCATCAATAGAACCGGAGCCCCAAAGACTTACCCATGGACAGAAGACAGGGTTGGAGTGGGAGGATGGGGGACTTGGATCAGGACAGACTGGCAAGCGGAAATTTAACAGCAACTGTTTCACATAATTGAAGTGGTTGGAGCAGTAAGCAAGCTAAAACAGGTGGATTACATTGACCTCTGACACAAGGACATTGTTTCATCTGTGAATCCAGGAAGAACAGACTGTCTCCTGTCCTGAGGGCATATTCATGACATTTGCCATTGTGCAGCTACTGTTGACTTTTCCTATAGAAGGAGAATCTGCTTTAAAGGACATCTTGAAAGGTGAGCGGGTGTGTTGAGGACCCCTGCCAACTGGCCCAAAGGAACTCACAAACCTTCTCTTCCTCCTAACTCCTCCAGAGACTCCACTGGGCAATTCCTCATTCTCTTGTACTTAGCTGAGTTGTAAGGTTAGAGATATGAGTCCTGAACTCTACACACAGAGATTGGCCACTAAGAGTAAGCTGCATTACCAAACTGTCAGAAGCAGCATGGTGTAACGAGAAGAGGATTGCTTTTGAAACTAGAGAGGTTTAGACATTAATCTGGTCACTTGCTTGCTGCCTGTATCATCTTGAGTACATTAATTAATTTTTTATGATCCTTAGTTCTTTCATTGGCAATATTGACTTAATAATGTATATCTCATAGGAATTTTGTGAGACATAGACATAACTACATGAAAATACCAAGCTTTGTGTATATGAGGAAGAGAAACCTTTCTTCTTCCTTCTCCACGAAATGACCCAACTCTCTACCTGTGTATGTGACTGTGTATATATAACTGTGTATTCATGATGGTGTGTGTGTGTGTGTGTGTGTGTGTGTGTGTGTGTGTGTGTGCAGAGTCCTTCAGATCACTCTCTGACTGACAGTCTCACCTAAGAACAGATTCTATTTTTCTCATCCTTCCTCAATAGCTATATTGTAGACTGGATGCTATAGTTTAATTTCATCTTCCTTACTTCTCCATCTACCCCTAGAGCCTCAGGCTCAAGATCACACTTGTGGCTTCCATATCATTATGAAAAGGGGGCTACAGCATATTTCCTTTCAATTCCAGGAACATGAAACTCTCTCTGCCTCTGAGATATCTTATTCAAAATGTCTTTCTCTATAGGGTTTGGATAATTGAGACAGAAAATGGCCCCATCTCCCAGTCCCAGATACTCAGATCCCTTGATGAAAATGAGCCCATGTCTCTCCTTCCTACAATTCCTCCCAGCTCTGTCTCTCAATCCTCACCTTTGACCCCTGTTTTCACCTTTTTCCATATACAATGAGCTCAACAGAATCACAAAAGTTCCCAGGAAAGACTTCCACAGTAGAGGACCAGCACATTTCTTGAACTGAAAGCTTGAAGAAATCTTAGAGAAATATAAGACCACAGCATAAATCTATAAAAAGGAAGGAATTCTCAAGCCTCTCAAAAAGGGGCTCTAGAGCTAAAACCCAGTTTCTCCTTCTGGTTTTCTGGCCTTTTTGCTGCCGGGCAAGGGAAAATTGATAAAAGACATATTACAGGGCAAACTGCTTCACTGGATTCTAGAAAATGAAAACTTCATTCCAAGGTTGCTGACCTATAAAGCATCAGATTCTTGAAGGAAATTTTGAGATAAAAGGGTGGACATGTCAATAAATCAACAAACAATAGATGCTGGCACAGGTGCAGAGAAAAGGGAACACTTCTATACTGTTTGTGGGAGTTCAAGCTAGTTCAATCTCCATGGAAAGCACTGTGCGATCCTAAAAGAACTAAAATTGACCTTCCATATGATCCAGCAACCCCTCTCCTGGGGATATACCCAGAGAAACATAAATTGTTCTACAAAAAAGACACCTGCACAAACATGTTTATTGCCACACTATTCACAAAAGCAAAACATGGAACCAACCATACTGGAGTGGGTAAAGAAAATATGGTACATATACACAATGGAGTATTATACAATCATAAAATAGAACAAAATTATGCACTTATCAGCAAATTGGATAGAGTTAGAGACCACCATACTTAGTGATCTATCACAGAAACAAGGAACCAAATACTGCATATTCTTACTCATAAGTGAGACCTGAACATTAATCACATTAACACAAGGGAGGGATCAGCAGTCGCTGGGTACTGCCAGGGGAGGGGGCGAGATGGGGGGCACATAACAACACAGAGGGTACCTGGTCCTAAACCAGGGGAAGTGAGGGCTAGTTGGAGGCCCAAACTTCACTTGCATGCAGCCTACTTATGTAGTTAATCCTTACTTGTACCCCATATCTCTATAATAAAGTAAATTTTAATTTTTAAAAAGGGGTGGGCATGAAGTAAATAAGGCATCTACTAAAGATGGAGAGCCAGTCTCTTGAAAGAGAGTAATGAAAGGTTCCATTTTTTAGGGCTATGCTAGCTGAGAAGGTAGGAAATTTGAGGTCTTCCTAGTTCTTCTGTGTTTGCACTTGACAGTCTCTCTTAGGCCTCAACTTATTATCACTTTTCCCTTATTTTTTATGTGAATAAATGCTGGGGAATATTGCTTATTTATAAGAATTGGTAACTCTCTGGTAAATATCAGGCCCTAAATTGTCAAATGACATGCCATCATCTGAAATGCTATTCCCTTCTACCCTTCTACATCCTCACTGACATGTGCTTGCTTGCTCTCTCACTCTCCCCTTCAAAGCCCCCTCAGAAGACTTGAGTCAAGAGTCAGATGGTTAACTCAAGACAAAACGCTTCATCTCAGCAGTGGGCCAGAGATACTCCTCACCGCAAACTCAGCTATCTAGGGCTAGAGGGATGAGGAGGTGGCTGATCACCAAGGGTATATTTGAACAGTGGGCCCAGTGAGATCTGAGTTGTAGAGTATACTGAGTTATGAGCAAACAGAGGATGTCAAAAACTGCCATATTATACTGAATTTTTACTATATAATTATCTTTTCCTCAAAACTGAGAAAATCACTTTCAAATTTTCAAAGCATTTAAATTCTGGAAGAAGTGTACTCATTTATTCTCTCAACAAATAAATGGAATGCTATGTAGACTTTAAAATGCGTAAAAGAAATTTAGTTACAGGGATGAGTTATTTATAATGTATTGTGATATAATTATATTCAAAACAAGATGTGTGGCATGGATGTATTTATAAATTATATATGTTTGAGTGTTTGTTTGCACATCGTGATAATTTACTGAGATATTAACTTGTGGGTTTTGTTGCTGTGGTTTTTGCTGCTGTAGGAATAAGTGAGGGATGCCTTTCCATCCTAATATGCCTTTGTGTTCCGAGTCTGAGTTCTATAACTTGTCTCTCAGATATGTGGCAATTCAGAGCATAAGACTGGAAGTACAGGACCAACTAAAGAGACTGGGAAAGGACTGCAGGCAAAATACATCTACCTTAGGGAAGAGGTGGTGGCTTCCAGGACACTGGAGAGGTCCTTTGGGGGCAGATTCCATGGAACCTGTGCTTGATGCAAACAGTACCCCACTCCGGAGACTTGAGGGGTGAAGACCTGATGGGGTGAGGTATCTTGTGAATGCTGAGGGACTGAGCAAGTCTTAGGACAGAGTCCCAGGCCTGCGTTGGACAGTGAGCACCAAAGAGATGACAAAGACCAATATAAATTACTTAACAGGGACCCCTAACTTCATGACTGACACAGAGGTCTTCCAAGCTTTGGTAGATAGGGTTGATCCAGATGTGTTTGAGAGAAATAAAAACGTATAACTTCTTGCAGAAAAATAGTAATTCTCTCTGACTCTGTCTCGCTCTTCTTCACAGTCACTCATCTGTATTCATAAATGTATGCATATATGTATAAAAAACACAAACATGTCCAAATGTATCTTAGAATTACATTTTGATATATACAAAAATGAAACAAAAAGATTAAAAGTGCTTATACTAGAATAATGGTAAGAATTAGTTAAGAATGGTAAGATGATGACTAATTTATTTTTCTTCTGTTTATTTCCATTTTTGCTTTAGTGAACATTTGCAACTTTGTGATGGATTTAAGTACTGTGGGACCTCATAAAAAAGGGGGATCACCCTGCCTAAGATAATCTGGAAAGTCTCTCTGAAGACAATAGGATCTGAACATTGGAGTCATAGATGCAGAAATGATGATGAATTGGATAATCACTGGTAGACGCCACAGGCCGATGCAATAAGCCTCAGGGATATATTAGGAACATTACAAAAAGTTCAGTTTGTTTGGAGCATAGATTCTACGTATGGCACGTGCATAACCTGTTACCAACATCTGAAAGAGTGGCCTGAAAGAGGAGTCTTCAGGTAGGATTATGGGGAAAAGCACGTAAAAACACTCCCCTTGCTACTCTCCCTACATTTTTCAGTGTCTTGCTTCCACATGGTTTCCTCCAAGGTCATCATAATCATAACAACAATCATGTCAAACTATCTTCTTCACAAAAATTTTTATATTTGCATGCATTACTTATAGATACTTCTTCAGTATATCTAGGATGGGCCCCTCCCCTTTTGTTTTTTGCTGCTCAAGCAGTTTTTTTCCTCATGGAAATTTGAGAACCCATAGTCCACTAAACTCTGTAACTCCAACTAATTTCATTTGAGTTTCAGCCTAAATTAATAACTGAAAGCTTTCTAAATACTATTATTGGGGAGAATGGGTTAAACATTAGTGCAGGATTATACTTCCATAAGGCTTGTGTTAGACCATATTGTGAAATGTCCATCTTCCTGGCTATACTTGTAGATTACAGATTTCATTCAAAGTGCAGATCCCCTAATAATGTGACCTCCACTTTAATCTACGTACACCGTATGTATGCATACATACCATCATAGTAAATCTATGTAATGAGTTCTTTATACCATTGATGGCCCATCAGAGTCTCCTACAGAGTTTAGTAAAAATATCAAATTCCTAGGTCATTTTATCAAGCTCCTGAATTGAATTTTATGAGGATGGAGCTCAGCAATCTGTCTTGTTTTTAAAGCTTCCCCAGAGATTCAGATACAATCAGCCCAATGCTGGCATATTACCATCATATTCACCAACTTCTGCTTTCAGCTGCAAACAGATTCTGCCAAACTTGGTTTCTGGACCTAACACATTCAGACTTCCTCCCCCTGAGTCCTTCTGATTTGATTTCCACCCACCCCTTCATGACCTAGTTATTCTTAACCCTTTGTTCCAAGCTCACCCTCCTAGGCAATCTCCAGGTTCCTATCACTATGAATAATTTAGCTCTGGAGCTTTCATTCTTCCATGAACAAGATATCTCATGCCTCAATATGAGGAATACCATTTTCCCAGACAACCTAAGACACTAGCATTTGATTCAATATGTGGTTATATAATAATATGTATCGCAACATCAACTTTGAAGTACCATATCTCTTGGAGATAATTAAAAAAAAGTAATAATTTTAGAGAAAATTGAAGATTACTAAATGATAATGTAATATGCATAATGGTCCAGAGAAAGGAAAATGTCAGCTAGTTAAGGAATATAGCATATCAGGGCTTATGTCAATTTCTGCCAACTCTTATGTCATTACCCAAACAGGAGCATCATCTGAATGGGAGCTATCTTTATTGCAAGAACAGTTGAAGAAAAGTAAAAGTCATCCTAAACTGAGCTGCATCATTTGATAGTTTAAATTTCTCTGTAGTGATTGGAAAGGGATGTGTGAGATAGTCTGTGCAATGGGACAGTACCCTACTCTCACACAACTCCAGACCGGTTTCCTGAAATGTCAATGTCACACTCAGCAAAATAGAAGTCCTTGAAGCAAAATAGCTCCTGGACTTAGTCAACAGCTGTGTAGAATGTATTAATCTCTGTGAATTAAGTTGTAATGAGAAAAATGGCCTATTCTGTCTCAGGAAACCCACAAGGAGAAATCTTGTAACTTCTAGTAAAGTGTTCATGGAAGTATAAATCTCTACGGACAAATAAGCAAGTACTTCCATTTATTACCTTGTGATAGTTCTGTTATTCAAGTTTACAAACCACTCTTCAGCTGGAATCCTGTAACACTGACCACTATTAAAAATTTGATCGCCGGGCTCGGTGGCTCAGCCTGTAATCCCGCGCCTTTGGGAGGCTGAGGTGAGTGGATTGCCTGAGCCCGTGGGTTTGAGACCCGCCTCGGCAGCGAGACCTCATCTCTACAATAAATCAAAAAAAATCAGCCGGGCATGGTAGCGCATGCCTGTAATTCCGGCTACTTGGAAGGCTGAGGCAGAAGGATCGCTGGAGCCCAGCAGGTCGAGGCTTCGGTGGCCGCAAGCGGCCACTGCACTCCAGTCGGGGCGACAGAGTGAAACTCCAACTCAAAAAAAAATTTTTTTTGATCAAATATTCAAATCTGAGAAAGACTTTAAAAGACTTTTTTGTCATAATAACTATTCTGGTACTAATTAGATATAAGTAACCCTGATATACTTTCTTCATGAAAATCATGGTACATCCATATGATAAAACTCTATGCTTCCATTAAAAATAATATTAAGTACAATTTTTTTAAAAAGTCGTGAAAGTTAGTATCTTTTATTTATTTTTTAAATTTATTTTATTTTAAAGATGTGGGGTACAATTCAGGATTAGGTATACAAGTGGTCATCATACAGGTAAAGTTTGGGCCTAACTTTGGTCCCCACTTTGCCTGGTTTGAGATCAGGTACCCTCATTAATGTTATGTTCGCCCTCCCCACCCTGCCTGCCGACAGTTTCCAACTACTGCCAAACCCTTTCTTATAATAGTATTATGGTAAATGTTCAGAGTCCACATTCTTTGAAATGTTTTTAAGAGTTCTCCTGCTTTTGATTTCTCATTTCATGGCATTGTAATTGAAGAAGATACTTCATATGATCTCAATGTTGTTAAGCTTGTAAAGATTTTTGTTTTGTGGCCTAACATATGGTCTACCTTATAGAATATTCTGTATGCACTTGAGAAATTGTGTATTCTGCTGCTGTTGGATGAAATGTTCTGGATATGTCACTTTGGTCTATTTGGTTTAATATGTAACTCAAGTCCAATTTTTCTTTATTAATTTTCTAATAATCTGTTTATTGTTGAAAGTGAGATATTGTATTGCAGTCTATCTCTCCCTTTAGATTATTTAATAGTTTATATATTAGGTACTCCAATGTTGGATGCATTTACATTTACAATTGTTACATTCACTTATGAATTAATCCCTTTGTCATCATATAATGACATTCTTTGTCTCTTTTTACAGTTTTTTACTTAAAGTCTATTTTGTTTGATATGATTATAGCTATTCTTACTTTTTTGTTTGTTTCATTTTTTATAGAATATCTTTTTCTCTCACTTTGCTTTTAATCTCTGAGTGTCATTACTAGTAAAGTGAGTCACTTGTAAGCAGTTGGGACTTTTGTTTTGTTTTGTTTTGTTTCCATTCAGCCACTCTATGTCTTTTGACTGAAGAATGTAATCTATTTACATTCAAAGTAGTTATCAATAGGTAGAAACTTTTATAATTTGTTTTCTGGTTGTTTTGTAAAAAATGTGTTTTATTTTTTCTCTTTCTGTTTCTTGAAACTAATGACTAGACTGTACAGTCAATTGGGACTGCTGGCTAGACTCTGTGATCTCTGATCAATAAAAATTGCAGTTGTCTTTCCTGACTGAGGAGTAGTGCTGTTTAAAATCTATAATTCAGCAGGGTCTCAAGTTGGGTTTCAAGGTTGGATGAACTCTCTGAGGTTGCTGCTCAACTTCTGGAGACAGGCTGGGCAAGATAAGTCTGCAGATACTTGTGCCTCACAGACTCAGGAACACTCAAGCTAAGCCCCAGGACTTAGTCTAGCTACCACTCGGCTGCTGGAGTTGGGTGGGGTCCGATACTCTCATTTGTAGATATTGGCAACCTTGAACATGCTTCCCTGCCTTGGGAACACTTAAACAGAGACCTGGGATTTGATGGTGAAGCTGCATAGGGACGTAAGCTTGGCAGACCTGCAGAACATGCTTCCAGTAGGGCAATACTGTTGTCAGTTTCTCTGTGGAGTATCTGTATTGACCAGAATCCATAGTCACTGTCAAGTTCCAAGTGCTAGTTGTCATAAGCCCCACCCTTGCTCTTTGTTTCTAACTAACTGTAGGTGGTCTAGCTCTGCTAATACTTCCAGTGTTTCACATAGGGCAAGACAGGAGTATCAGGCCTCTTGCAAAGGTTCCCAGGATGGTGAGGAAGCTGAATGTTCACCTCCAATTCTCTCTTCCCACTATAGGGTACCGCAATGGGCCCTCTGGTGAGAAAGGAGAATTGGAGGTAAGCATTCAATTCTCTCAGTGTGGGTGCTGTACCAGCCTGGAGAAGGGGCAACACTATCAAAGTGAGTAATTTCTTTTACCCTTTGAATGAAGATTTTCCTCAGTTCTGTGGTTCAAAAGGGTGTCTCAGCCTCAATCCAGAGCTCAAAGATATTCACAAACGTATTCTTGCCTGTGGATGGTTGCTGTTTGGATTTCAGAGACAATGTCTGCTAAAGAATTTCTGTTCTTTTGTTGATATCACTTCTGTACTCCTGACTATTCTGCTTTTCATGTTATTACACATTCTGATTTATTGTGGAAAGATAAAATACACATAAAAATGCCCAGATTTTAAGTAGAGCTTGATAATATTTTCCAAATAAATACTCCTCCTAAATTATCACCCAAGTTAAATTACAGATTATTTATGTATACCAACTTGCAGTGATCGGAATGTATTTCCCAGATTCATATCTTGAAACTTAATTGCTAATGTGATCATATTAATAAGAGGTGGGGATCTGAATATCATATAATCTTTCACTATATATATGTGTTTATATATACGTAGGGGGGTGGGTATGGGTATGGGTATGTGTGTATCCTTTATTTCAATAGCTTTAAGGATGAAAATGGTTTGTGGTTACAGGACTCCTTTGTATAGTGGTGAAGAAGTTAGGGCTTTAAGTGTATCTGTCGCTCCCATTAGTGCACGTTGTACCCAATAGGTAATTTTTCATCCTTCTCCCCCTTCCCATTTTCCCCATCTGGGTATTCAATGTCCTTTATGCCATTCTCTATGTCTTTGCAGACTCTTAACTTAGCTCTTATAAGTGAGAACGGGTAGTATTTGTTTTTAACTTGACATATGAATGTTAAGATTGTTTTTCCTACTTCTGTGAAAAATGACGTTTATAGTTTCATAGGGATTACACTGAATCTATTATTTTGGGTAGTGTGGTCATTTTAACAATGTTAACTCTTGGTCCATGAGCATGGAATGTTTCCATGTTTTGTAGTTCTCCTTGCAGAGGACTTTCACCTGGGTTAAATATATTCCTAGGTCTCAATAAAGATATTTACAGAAAAATTTTATTCAAAAATACATAGGAAGAATTAAATTACACAGCAACAATAGCATGCAACATTGAGGGTAAGAATGAAAGAAATTAAAAGGATCGAGATTTTGTATTGTACAAAAAGAGTTGATACAATCCATATTAGACTGTCATTTGCATACATATGTTAAAATTTCAAGCATAACCACTAAAAATATGAAAGTCTATATAGCAAAGCTAATCTAGAAGAGAAATTAAATAGTAAAAAGTGTTATCAATTCTAAAGAAGGCAAAAAATATTATAAAAGAACATAGAAGAGGCAGAAAAATATGCATATAATATAGTTTGATCGCAGTCAAAACACAAATGCTATATGTCAATTAGTATGCTAAATGTAAATTAAATTCTTAAATTAAAAGGTAAATATATTCAGACAACAAAAAAATTTCAAAATCCAATTATATGCAGCTTATAAAAGACACATCTCAAGCTTACAAGTATAAAAAGACTTAATATAAAAGTATGCAAGAGAATTTACCGGGGAATAACTAACCAAATACAGCTGATGTCACTATATAAATACTAAATGAAATAGATTGTATGACCAAAAGCATTCTAGAATAAAGACACAAATTTCTTCACTGACAAGGGTTGTTTTCAACAAATAAATAGGACAATTATGAATCTATATGTACCTAATAACGCAGGCTTAAAATACATAAGTGTATACAAAATAACTAGGAGAAATTACAATCTTCCATTGTAAAAATTTTTAACATACCACTCTCAGTATATTATAGATAGAAAAAATAAGAATATAAATTATTCAATGACAATTGTTAAAAACTTGGTCCAGTTAAATATACATATGTGTGGGTGTGTCTGTGTATATATATATATTCTCTCTATATATATATAAAACATGATGCCCAAAAATACACATTTTTCAGTATCCACATAACTTTACAGAAACTGAAAAAAAAAACTCTTATATTTCAATATAGATTTAAAAAATTGTGCTACATATGTTAGTTTTCTATTGTTACTATAACAAACCTCCATAGATTTAGTAGCTTTAAACAAAACAAACTTATTATCTTGTGATTCTGGAGTTCTGAAGTACTAAATCAAGGAGTTGGAAAGTCTGTTCTTTTTGGAGGCCCTAGGGGAGAATCTGTTCCATTGCCTTTCCAGATTCTGGAGGCTACCTGTATTCCATAGTGTATGGCCCCTTCTTTGTATCCCCTGTCCTCTGCTTCTGTCTTGAAATCTACTCTGACAATTCTTCTTTGCTTTTTTCCTTATAGTAAGCTTTGTTATTACAATAGACCCACCCAGGCAACACTGGGGAATCTTGCCATCTCAAAACCCTCAACTCTTTTGGTAAAGAAAATTAGTTTAATATTGTTGGTTTGATTTTTTTAAAAAAACACTATGTCCCCAAGTTTTTAATAAAATATTCATATCTTTAACTTTCAAGTTTTTGCTTTTAAGATGCTTGCCTAACATATAGTAATATAAAAATGGTTAATAGAAAATTTAACTTGAGTTAATGAATAGATTTGCTTAATGCTTTCTAAAATTTTCCAAACATAACTGTTAAGAATGTATAAATTAAATAGATTGATAAATTAATAAATTAATAGATGTAAATGGAATAAAAGTTTATAAATGAATTATTAATAATGATTATGTTTTTTATGACAAAGGTTTTTCAAATATTTTGGTAACTATGCTGTTAACATTTTGCTAAACTAAATTAAAAGATAAATATTCATTGAATTTCTAAATCAACTCTAAATAAAATATACTTCTAGTACATTAATGATTAGTGAGTTTAAGTTTAAATACATTTGACTTCTTTCAGAGAAGCAAAGACATTTAGATCTGTTAGTAAAAATGTCCTCTTCCACATTTAAAAATTATTTCATTAGGAAGCCTATGTTTCTAAATAGTATAAAACAGATATTCATAAATTGTTGGCACATGGCAGATAGCTAAAAATTGCTTACTTATTAGGTTTTCACTATAAATTAAGGTTACTAAGAGTTAAAGTTTTGATTAATATATGGTAACTAGAGCTAGACATAAGAAGGAAAAAATTCTGCATATAGAATATATAAGAAAAGTAAAACATATGTTTGGTAAGCAGTTATAAGAAGAACATGAGTTTGTGGTTTTGCTAAAGAAAAAAATGATTTTGTCAAAGATAGAGGTTATATAAGGGCTGTATTCAGTTGAAAAAAAAAAAAAGAAGGAAAAAATCCAAAAAATGGATTTTGGAAGTTTGAAAAAGAAAGAAAATGAAAAACTTCAGAGCATATAAAAGATTATTGCAGGTTCAGCAGTCACTGGGCACTGCCAGGGAGAGCTAGAAAGAGGCAGGACAAAGGGTACCTTGTCCTATGCCAAGGGAAGTGAAGGCCAGTTAGAAGTTCAAGCTTCACCTGATGCCACCTACTTGTGTAGTTAATCCTTATTTCTACCCCACATCTCTATAATAAAATAAAATTTAATAATTATTTTTAAAAAGAAAAGATCATCTTGTCTTTTCTTAAACTTGATTGAGAGTGAATGCATCTGTTTATAAGGATTTATTAAAATTAGCTTTAGCGGGGCTCGGTGGCTCAGCCTGTAATCCCACACTTTGGAAGGCTGAGGTGAGTGGATTGCCTGAGCCCACGGCTTCAAGACCCACCTGGGCAACTTGGCGAGACCTCATCTCTACAATAAATCAAAGATTAGCAGGCATGGTAATGTGCACCTGTAGTTCTAGCTACTTGGAAGGCTGAGGCAGAAGGATCTCCAGAGCCCAGCAGGTTGAGGTTGCAGTGGCCGGGAGCAGCCACTGTACTCCAGTCTGGGTAACAGTGAGACTCCAACTCAAAAAAAAAAATTAGCTTTAACATTAAGAATACATGATGTAAAGGTAGGATTTGTTTTAGCAAATTTCATGTAGTATTAATAAGAAATAATGAAATATTTTTTATTTACCTTTCAAGTAAAAGAATAGAGGGGAAGACAGATTCTGTTGGTCTCATGCTGTTTCTATTGTCTTTTGATTTTTTGAAAAGCAGCCTCTTTTGTATCAAAGAGTAAAAGTTTTTGTTTTAGAAATAATTGAATTATCACTTTGGCTAAATTAATTGACTTATATTACAATGGCATGATCTTATCTTGATCAAGCATTTTAAACCATTTAAAAAATGTTTATATGGTATTATCAAATACATTATATTATCAATTATATTACATTATATTTTTATTTTGATATTATGTGTTTTAAACCTTTGGTATTTGACATACTTTCCAAAATGAAATTTCAAACTCTAAATTAAGTCTTTTTAGGCTCAGATTGACTCTTGTACATTCAAAAAAAGAGGGCAAAGGGTTTGGAAGTGCAAGAGAGACATATTAGTTTTATTTTGGTAGATTAAATGTCTATAAACAGCATTGACAAATAAGAAATGGTGTTTAAATTTTTGAGTTATACTTGAATAAATATGTTATGTGTTCCAAATTGTATCAGATTACAAAAAATCTGATATGCTTTGGTATATGCAATAAATTGCTTTATTCTGATTTTTAAAAAGTTTTTTGCACATTCTAAAGTGTTGTTTTCAAGAAAATTTATGGAAAGGACCTTAACAAGTATTCCTTCTCTCTCTCTCTTTTTTTTCAATAGAGACAAGATCTTGCTAAGTTGCCCAAGTTGGTCTCCTACTCCTGATCTCAAGCCATCTTACCATCTTGGTCTCCCAAAGTGTTGGGATTACAGGAGTGAGCCACTGCTCCCAGATGTCTAGTACTCTTACATACAGGTTTCTGATAATTTTGAAAATTATTCAGTTGAATTAGAAAAAGAAACACACTTCTCAAACTTTACTTTTAAAACTGATGTGTTTATGAAGAGTACTAAACTAGCATCAAGCAGTACAAGAACTAATTCCATGCAAGTGAACTGATGGAGGACTGAAATAATTTTCATGACTTGTTTTTGCTTAAAACATTCCTCATTCTTTTTGTTTTCTTTTCCAGAGTCAAGAAAACTTTTTTCCTTTTTGAGCTCTTTATAGCTTACAGCAATTGGGTACACTTTTGCAAGAAAATTGAGACAACTACCTTTCTCACTAGTTGATTTCTCCAAGTTCAGAAACTATTTATGAATATTCTTATTTTATGACAATATTATTTGCATAGGTTCTGTAGGATTCCATTTTTCTTTGCAGCAGGACACAATTGGAGACACTGTTTATTTTATTAAGGTTTTCACCAAAATGGCATATTTCAAATATGACTAGACTGCTTTGAGAGATTAAAGTTGATGTTATAATGCCAATAGACACAGAAAAATATTGGTCTGGGGTCTTGTCTATACTATCATTTTAGAAGGTTCCTGACCTTGTAATAAGCCAAGAATGTTACTTTCTGACAGACCCAGGAACCTCAAGATATTTTGGGACCTCAAGAAGAGAGGAATTTATTCAATTAATACAGTTATCAAAGGTACCACTTTATAGTGAATCCTTTGCTTGACTTCTTAGCTTCAAGAGGCTTTTAAAAGACTAATCTAAAATTCCTTATTAAAAATTTCTGTCAAGGGAGGGGGGTGGGATTGGTAGTTGAAGGAAACTGCTAGGGGAGGGAGGGGCACACCTCATCAACAAGAGTACCTGCAAAATCAACATTCATATACCTAACCCTGAATTGTACCCCATATATTTATAATAAAAAAAGTAAATTAATTAATTAGTTTTAAAAAAATTTTTCAGCAAAGCTGACTTGAAAGGAGCCTAAATGTCCAATTACTCTTTTTGCTGCATTTTATGAAAATAATCAGGCTAAGTAAAATAGAATTAAAACTTATTTTACTAATAAATTGGTCTTACTATAATTTATCTTTGGTAAAATTAGGGAACTGGGGAGAGAACAAATATGTTTCAATAACATACTCATTATTAGATTCTATCCCTGACCATTGCTTTTGAATTTTTATGATTTGCCTACAATTTGAACTGATTCCTAAATTATTTCTTGACTACAAATCTCTAAAGAAGAACCAGAATTTAATTTTCTTCATGATGCTTTTTGTTAGTTCCCTAGTTAAATAGATTTTTGGAGAGTTTTGTCATATAAATTCTCTTTTTAATTATAAGCCTTATGGGCATTATATTTCTACTATTCAAATTATTGTTATTTATCCCTTATCATTTTCTTCTGAGAAAACAAAAATCATTAAATTCTGAAGACCAGAGATGATTCAACAAATGACAATAGCTATATAAATCAGTGACTTTTCTGATTTTTTTTTTTTTTTTTTGCTACTCTGTGATATCATCTCAATTTGGTGTTCAATAATTTTAAATTTTTCTCACTAAAACTTCTCTTTCTCCCAGACAGGGGACAGAACTATATGGAAATGAGCCTTTCTGGCAATAAGGGACACCTTGACACTCAGACTTTGGTCATCAATGCTTATTAGGAGAAAGATTTTTGATCAAAAGAAAAGAAGGAAATGAGAAAAAAAGACACCCTTTATCTGAGGAATGCAATCCTCTTTCAATTATCAGGTCCAGGGAGGCATTAAAATGTGACTGCAGTCACATCTCACCATAATTATCTCTCAAACTAAGGAATCATTTCAAAGCTGCCTGCCATATGGTCTCTAGACTGTCACCACCAATAGCTTATAAATTAAAATAACAATGCCCCATGCTGAATATCATCACTCATAACCTATAGTTCAACAATGTATAGTCAATCACTAATCAATGTTATTTCTGCAAACCAATGAGAATTCTCGAAAAACAGCTTTTATAAATACTTCTGCTGATTTATTTTGTATTCTTTAAAAACTTGAGCTTTTCCTTTATTCTTTGGTGCACTTCTCAGTATTTCTGAACTGCAATCCTCAACCTTGGCCCAAATAAACTTTCTATGTTAATTTTGCTTTGGTGTCTTTTGTTAGGCGGACAAGTGTTAATTTCCCCAACATTGATTGATAGAGTCAATATAATCCCAATCAGACATCACCTTATTTCTTTTTTGAGTCAGAGTCTCACTCTGTCACCCAGGCTAGAGTGCAGTGGCATACTCATGGTCACCACAGCCTCAACCTGCTGGGCTCAGGCAATCCTTTCACTTCAGCCTTCCAAGTAGCTGGAACTGTAGGCGTATGCCACCACACTCAGCTAATTTTTTGATTTATTGTAGAGATGAGATCTCACCATGTTTCCCAGACTGGCCTCAGGCAATTCTCTTGCCTCCACCCCCAAAGTGCTAGGATTATAGGTGTGAGCCACCACTCCTGGCCTCAACTTTACAGAATTTTACAGGCTGATTTCAAATATACATGAGATGCATGGGATCAAGAATGAGAATAAGTTAGGAAAATCTTGTAAAAGAATTAATTTGAAAGAAGTACTGTAGCTATGCCTTTGTTAAGCCCTGGCCCAGTCATATGGCTCTGGCTAGGCCTTGTTTCCCTCAGCTTTGGCCCTCTCCCCAACCTTGGGGAGGTGACTCTCCTCTCTCTGTCCAATTTACTTTCCAAATAAACTATATTTTCCAATCTAAAAAAGAAGGAAAGAAAGAACAAAAGAAAGAAAGAAACGATTATATCAGAAGTCATGAATATTTTTTATTATAAAGTTGTAGTCATGAAATGAGTATGGCATTGACATAATGAAAGCAAATAGACCAATAAAAAATATGGAGACTTGATTTACAGTGAAGTTGACATTGCAAAGCTGTGAAAAAATAATTTTTTTCAAAAATGGTGGAAAGATAATTAAATATACATATGGAGAAAAATTAATCTTGGTACCTATCTCAGATCAAACAGAAGAGTTGTCTACATACAAACAATAGATATAAATTTCTAAAGCAAAAAAACTTTTTTGAAGATAAAAATGAATGTTTTTGTGAACTTGGAGTAGACAAAGCATTAACTATAAAGGAAAAGTCTGATAAATGTAAACATTAAAATTAAGAACTTCTGTTCAACAAAAAAAAACATGAAAGCAAGACAGGGTATAAGATGCAATCTATAAAAAGGCTTATATCTAAAATATATACAGAAATTCTACTATCAATAATAAAAGACAAGCGACAAGCAAGAACCTTGAATAGGCACCTCACAAAAGGGAATATATAATATCCAGAAAACATATGAAAAGGCTAAATACCATTAATAATTACAAAAATTCAAAGTAAAATCTAAATAAACTCCACAATAGCCAAGCTTGAAAGTATTAACAATATTAACTATTGGTGATGATGTCATCAAGTGTATAACTTGGTACCACAACTTTAGAAAATATTTTGGTATTCTTGTGAAAATGAATAAAATGTAAATGCTGTTGGAACATCCAAAACACCTTAAGCCTTAAGAAATGTGACTTTGAGTCACATAATATGTTTTGCATTTCTGCTTCTTAGATTTAAGCTTAATTCAGACAGAGATCAGACCTCCTTCTTTCAATCACAGATCTTAATTCTAGGTGAACTGCCTCCTTTAGTGTTCTGTACCTGAGACCAGATGGTGCCTCCAAATGGGACCACATGTCAGTCACATCTTCAATGTGGAATGTTAAAAATACCTTTCCCAAAAGAAAAAAAACCACCTCAACTAATCAGATCATTATAACTATGTATTAAATCTTACATAGAAAGATGTTGAAATTCTGCTAAACTTCTCTGAACTTTGTCTATATAAAATGATGCCAAAGTTTTCCATTTTGGAATATTGACTTCTATTGTTTGGAATCTCTGCCTCCTGGGTGGTCCTGTGCTCAGACTTTTGGTTTGAATAAACTCTTTAAACTGGATTCTGAATTTTTGGTTATTTTAGGTTGATGTCCCCTACTAAAAATGAAGATGCACATACCATATGTGTATGATAACACAATAACTTCACCAAATCTGTTTCTCTTTCCTCCTGGGCACACAGCTGGTCTACATTTCCTAATCTCTCTTGCAGTTTGGTTTGGCATATGACTAAGCTGTGACCATGGGGACACAGGATAAATGACACAAGCCACTTTCAAATCTTGCCCATAAGAAAAACCCTCCATACATTCTCTTTCATCTTTTAAAGGTAAATACTAACACTTGAAAGAAGCCAAAATAGTTCACCCAAAAATATACTCCTTTGACATATTTTGAGATGGCTATTCAGAGGGCCTATAAACAGAAGTAATGTTGCAAAACTGTCTTTTGTGGGAGAGATTTGCATCTGTAAATATCTTCATTGGCCAGCTTGGTGGCTCGGCCTGTAATCCCAGCACTTTGGGAGGAGAGGATTGCCTGAGCCCTCGGTTCGAGACCAATCCGGGCAACTTGGCAAGATCTCGTCTCTACAGTAAATCAAAAACTAAACAGGCGTGGTAGCACGTGCCTGTAGTTCTGGCTACTTGGAAAGCTGAGGCGGAAGGATCGCCGGAGACCAGCAGGTCGAGGCTGCGGTGGCCGGGAGCATGACACTGCACTCCAGTCTGTGCAACGGAGTGAGACTCCAACACACACACAAAAAAAGAACCTTCATTGGTGCTGCCAGGCTTTTTCTGAAGTCCTCCCTTGTTTGGATCTAAGGAAGAGTAACCGAAAGTCTGGCACCTTTAGAGGTCTGAAAGAAATATTTACCATCTACTCTTTCTGAGGGCTGCTACCTATGAGGCTTCGTCTGTATAACAAGACCATCTTTGATAGCTAAGCCTCCTGTACTTTCCTTCCCATAACATGTCTTGCCACCATAACCTGTTTTGGGCCATACTCCAAGCCCCTATTCTTTTCTTTCTTCCTTCCTTCCTTCCTTCCTTCCTTCCTTCCTTCCTTCCTTCCTTCCTTCCTTCCTTCCTTCCTCCCTCCCTTCTTTCTTTCTTTCTGTCGGAGTCTCATTCTGTTACCCAGGCTGGAGTGTAGTGGCACGCTCACAGCCACAGTCTCAACCTGCTCGGCTCAGGTGATCCTTTTGCTTCAGCCTTCCAAGTAGCTGGAGTCACAGGCAAGCACCACCGCTCCAGGCTAATTTTTTTTTTAATTGTAGCGATGAGATCTCGCCATGTTGCTCAGGCTAGTCTCAAACCCATGAGTTTATAATCCTCTTGCCTCCGCCTCCCCAAGTGCTGGGATTGCAGGCGTGGGCCACCTCAAGATGGTATATAAGTTTCTGTATCTGATGGGGGTTGGAGAGAATAACTCTGTGGTTCTCCCCCATGCTCATTAGAAGTTTGTATGCCTTTTTGCCAATTAATTTGTCTTTTATCAGTTGATTTTTCAGCAAACGTTCAGAAGGAGAAGGGGATGTTTTCCCTTGACATCTACATGCTCAAACCCTGTTTCTAAGGTTTCTAAGAACACAATCAAACTCCAGCTCCTCTCTCAGCTCTGAAAGATTTCACTTGGATGTAAACTCCTTGATAAACAACTCATTGCATTCCCAGTATGTGTTAGATGCCCTTGTATAAGGCCTATAGCACTCATGTTTTCCTTAAACAAGAGGAAATATAGAGTAGTCATTCTAAGTGCCAACTCCGGATTCACTTCTATTTGGGTCTAAAGGCTTGGCTTAGTCATATGGCCAAACCAAACTGCAATCCTTTGTTATTTGTTGGCTCTATGACTTGAACAAGTTATTAAAACCTCTGTGCGTTTTATTTTCTCAACTTTAAATGTTGTTACATCAAGGAACAGGATAGACAAGTGTTTAAGGACATAGAGTCTGATATCAGACTATTTGATTTTGAACCCCCGACTTTATCAGTTACTAACTTAGCAGCTTGTTCTCACCAGCAGTTAGTGCAGTGCTTAAAAGTCCAGGTTTTGTAGCCAGACCACCTGAGTTGCAATTCTGGCTCCATTCAAAAGTGTATTCACCATAAAGTTAATGACATAAAGCTTCAGGGCTCCTCACTTACAGGTGCCTCTTCCAATGTCCTGTACCTGTAGTTTATGTTTATAACCTTATATTTTATTTCTGAGTGAGATTCTTCAATATTAGAAATCAAAATTTTCAGTTTCCACAAAACCTGAATCCAAAGTTGACTTCAACAATTACTGGCTCTATGAACTGAGCTAAATATTTATCTCTTCTGTGTCTGTGTTTCCCAGTTTGTAAAATGGAATAAAAATGGCAACCCACTTCATAGGGTTGTTATGAAGATTAAGTAGTTAATACAAGTAAAGTATTTAGGACTCCATAATGCATATAGCAAGTACTCCATGTGTGTTGCCTTCTATACCTCCCTTTCTTTGTCCATTCCTTAAGGATTTTCCTCTTTCATGATCCCTGCCAGGTCTAGGATCACCTTTCTCTTTGCAAATTTAGCCTGTGGCAAGATTCTCCTTAATCCTCAACCCTTTCCCTTTGTGCCTATGCACATTTTCTTCTACAAGCCTCTTGAGTTGTTTACAATCTGATTTTATCATTCTCTATTTGGTTTCTTAAACCTACAAGATTTGTTTACTATTTATGGCATGACAATTTTGATTGTATTTTTCCCCTAATTTCTCAGGTGTTTCTGAAAGTAATATGCTTTACTCAAAGTATTTTATTTTAAATGTTAATTACATCTCAAAAAACAAAACAAAACAAAAAACTTCAGAGCAACATCTAGACTATTGTTTTGCCAAAAACTAAGCACCATGGCTTGTCAAGCTGACACATAAAATTAACCATGGCCTGAATGATACTTAAGATTTCTTGTGGACATTGATGAGTTCTGAGTATTGCAGTTTCCCTCTGCTGATAATAAATTATTTTACCATCAATAAATTATTCAATAAATTATTTTAACTCATTGTCATCTGCCCCCTCTGAGCACTGCCTCATTGGATGTTCTGAAGCTATGTCCTCAAGAACAGCTTTGTGACTTCAGACTTAAACCCCAGAAAAGAACTTTTCCTGGATTTTCTCACATGTACACTTTCTAGATTCTTTCACCTTACTCCTTGATTAATCTAGCTGGGATGTTCCTCAAATGGAAATTATTCAAGTAAGAAAGACTAGGTGTAAAGAAAATTTAAACATGGGAGAAGGCTTATGAAAAAGAGCCAATGTTGACAGGGAGAAAGTGGAACAAAAGCTTTGTTCTCGAATCCCTGGACACAAACAGAAAAAGAAAATGTGTGGTCACAATAAGACCTAAAGTTTGTTTTTGTTTGTGTTTTATTTCTGAGTTAGCATCTCACTCTGTCACTCAGGCTAGAGTGCAGTGACGTGATCATGACAATCACGTCTCATGGCAACCTCCATGTCCTGAGCTCAGGCGATCCTTCTACCCCAATATCCCAAGTAGCTGGGACTATAGGAGGATACCACCATGCCTGACTAATTTTTTAAATTTTTGTAGAAACGAGGTTTTGCTCTTTTGCCCAGGATAGTCTCAAACTTCTGGGCTTAAGCAATCTGCCCACTCAGCCTCCCAAAGTGCTGGGATTACAGGGGCATGATCCACTACCCCTGCACAGTAGCTTAAGTTTTAAGTGAGGAAGGGCATGAATGATGTCTAACCCAAAGGAAATAGGAAGCAGATGCAGGAGTAGAATAAGCAGGCAGAGCAATTTTGAAAGATACATCCAGAAACCAGAAGCATACACCTGAACTTTAATTCTGAGTCCTGGATAAAGCAACATACAGAGGTCCACCTAGAATTCTGTTTTCACTCTCTTGCCAGAGAGAATCTTCCTGGGTTACCATCTGTCATGCAAAAGAGAAGATCAAACCCACAATCTTTTAAGTCATAGTTTAAGGAACAGATAAATTTAGTAAAAACAAATAGAAAATGCCAGTGTAAGCAAGAATGAGTCTCCCCATCATTCCAGGGAAAAGAATTCTAGGGCCAGAGTATCTATGGACATGATTTGGGTTCTGTTCTAGCAGAGTCCGTTCTTCCATTGTGGATCTTCCTATGTGCCTTATGCTATAAGACAAGTATAAGAACATATTCATGTCAAGCAGAAAATAAACAAGCTATTTGGGGCCAAGAAGTTTTATTTGAGGGTGCCAGCTATTTACAGAATTAAAATATTATGTCGAGAATTAAAATATGGTCGTACATTGAGGACTGTGTGGCATTTGAGAATCTTGGGCACCTGTAGCACTTTACTGTCACACACCTATAGTAAAGAAGAGCTCAACAATAGCAAACAGATTTATGTCACCCATTGTTAAAGCCTCACTGCCCTGTCCTCTAAAGCAACCCAACTCTTCCCTAGTTCTCCCACTTCATGATTGGTGGCTGCTCCTAGGGAAGCCCCCAGCATCCTAGCGCTCCAAAACATTTTTGAATGACATAACTTACTAAAAGGTGATCAAGCAAATGTGCTCTAGAGCTCTGGTCTGAAATCTACCACCACAGCTGAGTTCTCTGACTTCAGAAATTAGAGGAGCAGTGACTGAAGCTAGAGCTACACACAGCAGGACAGGCAGCCACATAATGTGGGAAAAGAAAACCATATCTGCAAGCTAGAGGACTGGTATGCTTCTTGAGGTCCTGGCCATTTAAAGAAATTCTAATGAAAAAATAAGGAAGGACAACCCAACTCCTCTCCCAAACTCTGGCATTGTAGCTGAGTGTTTTGTTTTGGGTTTTTTTTTCCCATAGAAAAACAAACTTTGACTCAACAAGGAAAGTTCATGAGTAGGGAGGGTGGTTGGGTGATTCGCTTCATGGATCTACTTGGCAGCTCTTCTACTTCCTTGATCTGCATATAAAAAGTATGCTGGGCACCTGGGACACCACTTCTCTGAGACACATCACCTTGTTTTGCCAGCATGCACTCTCTCCTACTCCTGTTCAGGGCCAGCTCTGCCGCCCTGCTCCTGGTTCTCTGCCTGCAGCTGGGGCCCAGCAAAGCTCAGGAAGACACGTGAGCCAAGCCCTTCTCCTTGCCCACAAAAAATGTCTTGCAGAGAGGGCTCATTTCCCAACCTAGATATCTACATATGCCTTTCTGAGTATTTGTTTTCAACTTCTCAGAACTCTAGTCCCAGGAGCTAGCTCTCATGAGACTAAAGTAGAACCTCCTGCCAGGTTCTAATTCTCTCTTCTTCTGATGTTGAGCAATTGCTCCAAC
Organism: Carlito syrichta; assembly: GCF_000164805.1. Taxonomy (NCBI): domain Eukaryota; kingdom Metazoa; phylum Chordata; class Mammalia; order Primates; family Tarsiidae; genus Carlito; species Carlito syrichta. Next base: position 111,232 of record NW_007232442.1, read on the forward strand.
CCCCATTATCTCTCTTTCATACCATCCCTTACCCACTGCCTTGCTCATAGCATCCCTGCTTCTCTCTTCCTAGATCCAGTATGAATGTGATAAAAATGGATGTTCAAATGCCCGATACAGTAAACAAAGGTGACGAAGTCTCCATGAATGTTACACTTGAAACAAGATTGAAGGAACCTATGGTGGTAAGTAAAGACTTGAAGTCAATTTTTAAAAAAAATTCAACCCCTTGATTTTATAAATGCAATTTAATTAATCTCTCATTTTAATTTGCACATTATACTTAATAAGACATTCTCATATATGTTATGCTACTTGAGCCTCAGAACTTTCATGGGATCTTGGACAGATGACTTTTCATTTTGCAGGTGAATAAACCCAAGCACAGAGAGGTCTAAAATGAATAAGAAAGAGAGAAAAGAGAAATAAGAAGTGAGAAAGAGGGAGGAAAAAGTGTAAAAGGTGGCAGGGAACCAGTAAGAGTTCCTCCGAGGTTCTGAGCATGATTTGTTTGGGATGGGGATGAGAGGGAGGTTCTCAGAAGAAAAAAACTGCAACTCCATTCAGTAGGCGAAGGCAGGTAGGCAGAAGGGGATGTGATTCTCTTTCTCCAGCAAACTCCTAGCAAGTCTGCTGTCCTTTTGCTCTTCCTCTGCTCTTTTGATCTAGATCACCAAAAGTTGACTCTTGTTCCAGCCTTCCCTCCCTGACGAAAAGCTCACAATCCTCTGCTCCTTTTCTCCTAGTTCAGCAGTTATTGAGGATGCTCCAGTCTCTGCACTAGGTCACAGGTTCTCAAATGGCAACGTGCAAAAATTCACCTGGGGATCTTGTTAAAATGCATATTCTGATTTAGATGTCAGGGGAGAGGGCAGAGTTTGTAGATTTATGACAAACTCCTGGGGCACACCAAAGCTGTGCCCAAAGGACCATACTTTGAATAGCTTGGGGTTAAAGCATTATCCCTCTCAATTAGCTCCCTTTGGCCACAAGGAAGAGAGACCTGTGCAGGTATTAACCCACAGAGACTCTTCTCTGGGACATACTGATGGTATATCCTTCTCCTCCTAGCCAATGGTCTTCTCGGGTGCCACAAATATGCAAACTGCCCTGTGTTAACTAACTTTGTTCTAGATCCAAGGCCCATACATCCTCGCTTTCACTCACACCCTTCCCAGACCCTTTCTGAAAGATTACCTGTGGCACAACACAAGTACTTCCCCACTGCCTGAGTTTCCTAGTTCAAATGAGATTCAAGGACAATAATTAAATAGGAAGCAAAATTGACAGCATGAATACTATTCATTAAAATGCATTCTAGAAGTATCCCCATACCTATGAGCAAAAGATTCCTGATCACTGAGCTGAGACTATCACAGCTACTTTGTCAAAATTTTGTTTGCTGTGCAAGAATCTGAATCATGTATGCCAGTTTGCAGTAGGAGGGAAGCGGAATCATAATTTTTTATTTTTGTGTTTTGTTTATCTTAAGCACAGTTGGGAATAAGAATGAGAATGTATACATATTTTGTACATAAAATTGTTGTGATAATGTCAGTTTCTGGTGGCAACAGGTAATAAACGTCTATTTGTAGCCCTGAAGAAATGATAGGTATAATAAAATGTGTTAGAATCAACAAAATGACATTGATAAAATGTTGTGCTATTGTGATTAATAAAAGTACACTTCTAAAAATCATGCTAGTTATTAGGGTAAAGACCTCGGTGGAATCTCCAAATATTTTAGGGCACAATATATCCTAGTGGGACCTCCAGAACATTAGGTCAGACTTGCTGGGGTGGGGTTGTGCAATCCGGTGCCATGTGAAAGATGCAAAGAATTGTACAGTAGTTAGACTGGAAAATATAGTCTAATTAGGGAGCGTATGAGAGAGAGAGAGAGAAAAAGGAAGAGAAGAGAAGAGGAGAGGAGAGGAGATAAGATTCACCTCCCCAAGGTATGCGAGAGAGCCAAAGCGAAGAAACGTGGTGACCATAGAGCAAGGAGCCACATGGTCAGATCATAGCTTAGCAAAGCGATGGTGAATGGAGACAGAAAGAGAGAGAGATTTACCTTCCCAAGGTAGGGTAGTGGGCCAAAGCCAACAATCATGGTGGCCATAGCTCAAAGAGTCGTGTGGGCACACCAGAATTTAACAAAGCAATGGCCACTGGCTACTTGAAGTCAAATCGTTTTTAAACTTTCCCTTGGTAGGGAAAGCTCATTAAGGTGACTGGGTGGTGATCTGCTCCATGTCATCATGGAAGGCAGATATGCACAGGTACTGACATCAGGTGATGGACAACAGATGGGTGGGTGGGTTAGTCACATGATAGTTGCCATGTTGACGGGGTCTGTGTCATGAGGGTCATGACAAGCTGATTAGGTTAATGTGTGTCTTATGGGTGAAGGGAAATATTTGAAATAGAAAAGTTAATTAGTACAAAGTTGAGGAGGAGTTGTAAAACAATTATCAGTAGCTGCCTCTGAGAACCAGTTCTGTTCTTGGTTAGTGGATTAGAGGGTAAATTAAAGTGAACTGCTAGAAAACCATGATAATTAGGCAGTGATAAAATGGATGTTCTTTGGCTATATTAATGCCATGTTGTGTCCTTTCACTAGTAAAATAAAACAAAGCAATCTTTCAAAACCTGCTCAAGTACAAGTAAAAGGACTAGAAATGCCTTAAACTAAGTGATTCTGAAAATTAGAAAGAATTTCATGTGAAAGGAAATTTCATTAGTTCTAGTCAGCCAACTTTTATTTGTAGCTTTCAATTTAAAATGTATAGCTGCAAAAATATCTTTATATTTTTAAAATTTTAATAAAATATAATTTATTTATGTAAGTATAAAATATCTACCACCTAATCCTCATTTTCTATCAGTTATAATGTTTTAATATCTGAATTTTTGATAAAGTAAGATCTTAGGCTCACATTTATTTATTTTAGAATTAGAATAGAATAGATTATACCTACAATATATTTAAAGATAAATATTGTATAACCCTTTAATGCTGAAGAAAACTTGTGGTAAACCACAATTCTTAAATATGTTTGCATTATGGACCATTTTGCTGGTTTCATGAGGTCTAAGGAGCACTTATCAAAAAATTGCTTCTAAACACATAAAGTACATTGAATTACATAGAAAAACCACCATATTGAATAGCAATTATAAAATTATTAAAAATAAATTTGTGATGCATAATATATATATTTCTTTATCAACACATTAGCTGGAAAGGCAATACATTTAAAATACAATTTCAATTTGATTTTGTGAAGACCTTATCTGTGTGATAGGTGTTGTTGCTTAGCTTGAAGAAGTAAATTCAACTGTGCACTGATCTTTGACAACACATCACACGTTCCATGCTGGACTTGCAATGGGTTCTAACTTTTTCGTTATACAAATGGTGAACATTCTGATTTATGAGGACATGTTGTTGAGAGTGCAATAACAAGATAAGCTGGGCATCCCAGCACTTTAGGAGGAAGAGGATTGCCTGAGTCCAGAGGTTCAAGACCAGCCTGGGCAACTTGGCACAACCCGTGTCTATAAAACATAAAATTAGCTGGGTGTGTTGATGCACTTGTGGTTCCAGCTACTTGGTAGACTGAAGCAGAATATCACCTGAGCCCAGCAGGTCGAGGCTGTGGTGGCTGTGAGCATGCCACTGTACTCTAGCCTGGGTAAGCGAGTAAGACTCCGACTCAAATAAATAAATACATACATACATACCTAACAAGATAAACAATGCAAGGGTATAAAGAAACACCAGGATTATCTAAGGCATTCTGAATACAACTCCGGTGAAAATGTTTGAATGTACCGTTTGGGGTTGAAGGGTGCCGCATTGCCAGGTTATCTGAGCAAGATGCAGAAGATGGGCTGACGGGCCCTTGACCTCAGCCACAGTCATGCAGCCTGTCTGATAACTGTCATATGTTCAAGGCAATGATCTGTGCAGGCAATATTTTGAGATACCTAATTCTGTAAAATGATATGAACATATCTGTTTCTCCTTATGATAAAATCAAACATAATGCTATTGTCCCTGTGATTCCTTCATGATATTCGTACTGAAGAAATGTTAAATTTCAATTGGAGATTAGTAAAATAAAGATGGACGTTTTTTCCCACCTGAGTTTACAGAGACACTGAATTCTAACCACAGATCCTTCTAGGCTCATGGACCCTGGGATAAAATCCCTGTGTTAACATAAACCAGACAAAATCTTCTGACTCCCTTGAAATTTATATATACAATAATCTGGGATCTTAAATTGCAAAGTACTCTCAAGTTTAAAAAAAAGAAGTTGATATTCAAGATTTTATTTGCTTATCTAACAGCCAGATAATTGTTTCCATCTCACCACTGAGGAACATGAGAGTGAGAGCTGTCTCTCTCATCACCTAAGGTCACAAAGTCACAAAAGGAGAACAACAGGGGCTTGGTCACTACTCTGACAACAAAGTCTGGCCTTGGCTCCTACACGAAAGTAGCCAGGGTGCTGTCTCACTGGGTCGCAGAATAAAAGTGGACACAGTTCACTTCCTGAAGGCCCTGGCCAGTAACTATAGCCAGCCTGTTCTCTAGATGGACCACCACACAGGATGGGCTCTCCTTGCCCTGTGGATTCACTTGCGTCTTCCTTCCCCCTCCTGAGTCTTACCATACTGCTAAGGCAGGAGTTTCAGGGTGTGGGGAGAAAAACTTTCTGACCTAGACTTTAGCTCCTGAAATGATGTTACAGCAGGGGATCCTCCTTGCCTCTGGTTCACCTTCGCCACCACTCTTTGCTTCTGACTATTCCATCTCTTGTCTTTCACTCCCCTTCCCATTCCCAAGACTAACATGGGATGCTCTCTCTCCACCTTCTGCTCATCAGGTTAAAGTTCACCTCGAAAGCACAATCCCCATGGATGGTCAATTTACATATTCACAAACCTTCTGCCTGTCTAGTTATTTTCCAAAAACTGTCTTCTGGGATTTTCCGTCCACAGGTAAGTACACAATTGGTCCAAAGGAGGCATTAACTTTCTTGGGAGGGAAAACTGTACACAGAAACATAGTTCTGGAGCCAGGGCAGGACAAGGAGCTCCAGGAGAAGGACTCTGGGGAGAGCAGGTCAGCCAAGCACCCAGGTTCTAAGAGGGAGTGTTGCATGTGAAAAGTTAATATGGGAGACAAATTTGCAAATGATCTGAAGAAACTGAACCCCAGTGGGAAAATGTGGATATGAGTAGAAAAGTCAAGGCATGGCTGGCTGGAGTGTGAGAGGTGGTTTCTGTTTGCATCTTTTACAGACTCTATGAAAATTGCAGTAGTGGCTGATATTGTTCGAGTACTGGGTATCTGCCCTAATGATGAGGCTGTGATTCCCATTACTGCAAACCGGTATTATATGACAAAGAATCTATATGTAGTTTAATGAAACCCTTGTTTGTTCACTCCACTCAGATGGTTTCCTCTAAGAGATCTTGGCTGAAATATCTGTTGTGGTATATAAAATAAACTTCTTACAAGCTTCTTCAGGCTATGTTGTGTCTTCTCTTTAAAATCTACCACAGAAGATTATCAGAATACCCTAAATTTCTAGAACACTTGCCTTTCAAAGAACCTTTACTGCGGAGATTTTATAGGTTTGCAGTGCACATTGATATGAAGAGGGAGAAATGAAGAAATAGGGAAGAGAGGAGCCATGCAGTGGCTGTAAAGTTCATGGCACAGTGTGGCAGAGTCAAAACAGGTACCTAAGTTTCCCTGTTGCTTGGGCCTTCTGCATCCCACTACACTCCAGGAACTGCTCCAATTCCAGGAGATGAGAGTCCTCCTACATGCAGGGAAGTCAAGGACGGAGTCTGTGGTGTCCTAAATGAAGGAAAGCCTTCTATGCTATTCTGTTGCTTTTTAATGGACTGAGGTACACAGGGACATTGGAATTCTGTGCAGCTCGGCCTGAGAAGCTCAGGCAAAATAGAGGAGGGGCAGAGGGAGTTCGGAGGGGTTTCATCAGTGGGGTCCAGTAAGTGCTCCCCAATAGAAGTGGAATATGTGCAAGACTAGCGTGTATGATGTGGACAGAGGGCATTCTTGCAGACAGAACAGCAAGCACCAAAAACCCAGAGCATGAGATGTTGTTATATTCAAGGGAGGTGAGCACTTTGATATTGGGCAGGATTAAGTGTAAGTGTGAGGGTCAGAGAAGATTCTGGCAAGAGGCAGAAGCAAATCAGAAGAGGCCAAGTGTGTCTGAACAAGAAAGTAGGACATATCTTTTAGGCCAATGATTCTATGTGGGAATCAAAAGCCAGGGCAGGGAAACACAGCCCTTGGAAAAGATCATTGCTATATTAATTAGGATAGTAACATCAACTGCATGCTTAACATGTACCAGATACCAGCTGAATACTTTTACTTACATACTTTATCCCACATGCCCTTTTTAAAACAACTACATGCATTATGTATTTAATAAGTATTTATCAAGTACCTAGATGCCCCATTACCTGCTTTAGGTACTTCTTTTCACAGAAGTAAGTCAGAAATTTTTTATTCTGGTCTTATAAAGCTTATATTCTTCATGGAAAATAGAAAATAAACAAGTAAATGTTATTTTTACCTGTTTTCATGAGAAAACCAAGATGAGAAAAAGTGAATAATTTACACATAGTCTGCAGTGGCAGAGCTAGGATTTGAATCATACAGGCAGTCTGACACAAGGGGCCATGCTCCTAACTTCCTTACTACCCACAAACACTCCCTGACATACTCACTGGACCAGAGAGCATTTCAAAATTGCAAATTTTATTTTTGCATGAGTTCCTGCAGTTCTTTTGTTCTCCAGTAGACCTAGAATTCTTGGTTGCCTAGAGTTGAACTTTTCCATAGAAATATTTATCAAAATACATTTTAAGCTGCATGTGTAATTCTGAATTCTCTGATAGCCACATTTTTTTAAAAAGCGAATAAAAAGCAGATGAAATTAAATTAATAATGAATTTTATTTAGCCTAATAGAGCCTAAATTTATGTATAAAATATAATTGATATTTCAAAAACAATAAATGAAATATTTTACTTTTTTTATTCATACTAAGTCTTTGAAATCTGTAAGGTAATTTACACTCACAAAATACCTAAGACATACCAGTCTTGTTTTCAGAACTCAATGGCTACGTGAAGTCAGTGGCTATCATATTAGCCAATGTAGACATTAAATATTTCTACCATCACAGAAAGTGCTATTGGATAAGACCTAGAGTCTTAGCAGAGCAAGTCTTGCTGCCAACCCTCATCATAAGGGAGCATACAAACTCTACAACCACCACCACTATTACCATTATTACTCTAATACTACTGAAAAAATAACCTTAACTTAACACTCAACCAATTGGAACTAATAGACATCCAGAGAACACTTCATCCAACAACTACAGAATATACAGTCTTCTCATCAGCACATAGAAATACTCCAAGATTGACCACATTCTCAAGCATAAGTCAAGTGTGAACAAATTTCAAAAGGATGAAATTATACCAGGCATCTTCTCAGCCCACAATAGAATAAAAACAAATATCATCACCAACAGGAACTCCCCAAAACACACAAATAAATTAAACAACGTGGTTCTGAATGACTTTTGGGTTAACACAGAAATCAAGGCAGAAAATGAAAGATTTCTGGAAATAAATGAAGACAAAGACTTAACATATCAAAACTTCTGGGATAGCATCAAAACAGTGCTGACAGAGAAGTTTATATCATTGCATGCATCTATCAAGAAAATAGAGGGAAGCCCAATGGAAAAGGCAAGAACAATTCAATTCTAGATTTTGTAGAAAAATTAAATATATTAAAATAAAGTCACAGATGAATGAAATAGAGTCCAAAAAAATCATAGAACGAATCAGTGAGACAAAAAACTGGTTCTTTGAAAGGATAAATAAAATTAACAGACCCATGGCCAGATTGACCAAAAGAGAGAGAGAGAGAGAGAGAGAGAGAGAGAGAGAGAAGCCTAAATAAACAACTTGAAATGAGAACATCACCAC
>NW_007232443.1:0-25190 GCF_000164805.1 Carlito syrichta
CAAAAGCTTTTTCTGCATCTAATGATATAATCATGTGGTTTTTGTTTTGACATCTGTTGATGTATTTAATTACATTTATGGTTTTATGAATGTTGAACCAGCCTTGCATCCCAGGGATGAAGCCTACTTGGTCATGATGGATGATTTTTGAGATATGTTGTTGAATCCGGTTTGCTAGGATCTTGTTGAGAATTTTAGCATCTATGTTCATCAAAGATATTGGCCTGTAGTTCTCTTTCTTTGTTGGATCTTTACCTGGCTTGGGTATCAATGTGTTCTTAACTTCGTAAAATGATTTGGGGAGAGTTCCATCTTTCTCAATTACCTGGAATATCTTCAGTAGGATTGCTATCAGCTCCTCCTTAAATGTCTTGTAGAATTCTGCTGGAAAGCCATCTGGTCCAGGGCGTTTTTTTTTTGTAGGTAGTTTTCTTATTACATAGTCAATTTCCTTGATTGTTATTGGTCTATTTAAGGTCTCAATTTCTTCTTGTTTCAACCTAGGCAGGTTATGTGATGTCAGTAAGTCCTCCATTTCTTTAAGGTTTTCAAGTTTGTTTCCATACAAGTATACATAGTAGTCTCTAATAATCTTTTGTATTTCTTCAGGGTCAGATGTGATTTCATCTTTTGTGTTTCTGATTGTGTTTATTTGGGCTTTTTCTCTCTTTTTCTTGGTCAGTCTAGCTAGGGGACCATCAATCTTGTTTATTCTTTCGAAGAACCAGCTTTTTGTTTCATTGATTTTTTTGTATTATCTTTTTGTCTTCTATGTCCTGGATTTGGGCTTTTATTTTGGTGATCTGGATTCTTCTGCTGAAATTAGGGTTTTGGTGATCTTGTTTTTCCAGCTTCCTTAGGTGGCTTGTTAGGCTGTTAGTTTGTGATCCTTCTATTTTCTTCATGTGCATTTGTAGGGATATGAATTCTCCTCTTAATATAGCTTTCATGGTATCCCAGAGATTTTGGTAAGATGTCTCTTCATTTTCACTTGTTTCCAGGTATCTTTTAATCTCTGTTTTGATTTCATTGTTGACCCAGGAGTTGTTTAGCATCATGCTGTTTAGTGTCCATGTCTTTGTGGGTTTTGGGGGAACTTTTTAGTGTTAATGTTTATTTTTATTCCACTGTGCTCTGAGAAGGTGTATGGTAAAATTTCGGCCCTTTTAAGTTTGCTTATGCTTGATTTATGGCCAAGTATGTGGTCGATCTTAGAGTACGTTCCATGCGGTGATGAGTAGAATGTATATTCCGTGGTCATTGGATAGAATGTTCTGTAGGTATCAATTAAGTCCATTTGGTCAAGAGTTCTGGATCTCATTGCTGATTTTTTTGTCCTGATGATCTGTCTAGGGTTGTGAGTGGGGTATTGAAGTCCCCAGCTATGATGGTGTTAGAGTTGATATCTTTTTTGAGTTTACGTAGAAGCTGCTTTATGAAAGTTGGCACTCCTATGTTGGATGCATATATGTTTAAGATGGATATTTCTTGTTGATGGATTGAACCTTTATCATTATGTAGCGGCCTTCTGTATCTTTTTAAATTTTTAATAGCTTGAAAGGTATTTTGTCTGAAATTAAGATCACGCCGCCTCCTTTCTTTTGTGTTCTGTTCACCTGAAAGTTTGTTTCCCATCCTCTTACTTTGAGTCTGTGAGTGTCCTTTCTAGTGAGGTGAGTCTCTTGAAGGCAATAGATTGTTGCCTGGTGATATTTTATCCATTTTGCCATTCTGTGTCTTTTCAGTGGTGCATTTAGTCCATTCACATTTAGGCTAATTATTGAAATGCAAGAGTTGATCCCTGTCATAAGGTTCTTACAGAGTTGTTGTTCCTGTTTGTTTGTTGTCTTTCTTTTGGTTTTGCAGTTGGTTCATGTGTGTTTTTAATATTTTGCCTGTACTCTTGTGAAGAATGTTGTTGTTCTTTTTTCCTTTTCTTCTGTGTTCAGTACTTTCTTAAGTGTTTCTTGTAGAGGTGGTCTGGTGGCAGTGTAGGTTCCTAGGGATTGGATATCTGGAAAAGATTGCAATTCTCCCTCACTAATGAAGCTTAGTTTGGCTGGGTAGGTTATTCTTGGTTGAAATTGTTTATCTTTTAGAACTTTGAAGATAGGGCTCCAGGCTCTCCTGGCCTGGAGGGTTTCTGTAGATAAGTCTGCTGCTATTCTAATTGGTCTTCCCTGGTAGGTAGTCTGCTTTTATTTCTGTAAGGTTGATAGTAATGTCCCCTTCTTCACTTCTGACTCTAGCAATTTGAGTCTTTTCTCTTTTTTTCTTAATTATTCTAGCTAAAGTTTTATCATTTTTGTTGACCTTTCAAAGAACCAATTTTTAAATTAATGTTCTTTATTGTTTTTCTCCTTTCTATTTTCCACTGGAAGCTTCATTATTTCAATCTTTCTACTTGCTCTAGGTTTAGTTTGTTTTTCTTTTACTAGTGTCTTAAGGTGGAAGATTAGGCCATTGATTTGAGATCTTTCTTCTTTCCTCAAGTAGGCATTCACAAATACAAGTCTCCCTCTAATAATTGCTTTAGCTGTACCCCACAAATTTTGGTATGCTGTGTCTTTATTTTCATTCATCTCAAAGTATTTTTAAATTTTCCTTTTGATTTCTTCTTTGATCTATTGGTTGTGGGTCATATTTAGGAGCATATTGTCTAGTTTCCACATATTTGTGAGCTATTTAATTTTTTTCTGCTATTGATGTAGAATTTTATTCCACTGTGGCCAGAGAATATAACTTTAGATTATTTAAAAATCTTTCTAACCTTTTACTGAGGTTTGTTTTATGGTCTAGAATATGGTCTATTCTGAAGATGTTCTGTGTGTACTTGAACAACGTGTATTTTGTTGTTGGGTGGCGTGTCTTACAGATGTCTGTTGTAGTTGGTAGATAGTGTTTTTAAATCTTCTATTTCCTTGTTGATTTAGTTATTCTATCTCACATTAAAATGAAATTTTGAATCTTTTACTTATTATTCTTGAATTTTCTCTTTCTCCCTTCATATCTGCCAATTTTTGCTTCATGTTTTTCGATGCTCTGTTATTAAGTACATATATGCTTATAGTTATACTTTCCTGATACATTGAACATTATGAAATGTCACTTTTTATCTTTAGTAACATTTTTTGTTTTAAAGCCTATTTTGTCTGATATCAGTAGAGCCACAACAGTATTCTTATGGTTGCTATTTGTGCAATGTCTTTTTCCATTCAATCTATTTGTATCTTTGAATCTAAGTATTTCCTGTAGACAGCATATAATTGGAAAATGCTGTTGTTGATCAAGTCTGACAATCCATTTTTATTGGATTGTTTAATTCATTCATATTTAATGTTATTATGGATATGGAGGGGTTTACATCTGTCATTTTACTTTTTGTTTTCTATGTATCTAATGTCTTTTTTGTTCTCCTACTCTTTTTTACTGCTTTATCTTATATAAAGTAGACAAGGCTAAAAGCATTTTAGTTACCTTAATGCTTTAATGTTTTTTCCACTATTTTACCAGAATTTACTTCAAGTAGCTTGATTCCAATGGTATATAGAAACATCACTCCTATATAGCTCTGTTCTCTTCTTCCCTTTTGTGTGTCATTGCTATACATATCACATCTATTAATATTACAAACTCAACAATAAATTGTTATAATTATTACTTTATCAACTGTAATCATTTCCTTAGCTCTATACTGATTTGCTCCCATCTAACTCCTTTGTGTTGTTATGGACCAAAATATTACATTTCTATATGATATAGACCCAACGTTACAGTATATACATATTGTTTTATACAATTGTTTTCAAAATCAGTTATTATTTCCATTTCATAGATAAATGAACTAGGCTTTGAAGAGATTAAGTATCTTACTCAAGAACACATTGTAGGCAAATGGTAAAGCTGAGATTCAAATTCATATCTTTATGGTATAAGCACCCAAACACTTAACTTCTGTTCTATGTTGCCAAGGGATTCTAGAATTCTGTAAGTGATTTCTTGCTGTCTTTTGAAACTTCATCTAAACTTTCACCTGAAGTGCCTTTTGAATCTTTCATCCCTGAGTGCCTTGAGAGAGGGAGGCACTTCTCTTTTCATCTCTTATCAAGAGATCATTGAAAACCAAGATCTGTGTTAACCATTCTATGTCTGAATAAATGTGGGTCTTGCTCTAGACCTTCTTGGTTTTACAAGAACATTGTTTCAGGATGCCAAAGCAACAACAACAGGAAAAGCCCCTTGACTATACTGAGAAGGCAGCATGAAAAGAATTATGAAGAAAAACCCAGAGGAATTTATCAAATCTAAATCCTATTTAAACTAATTACCTCCAAAAGTTTTTAGTTTGGAAAATGTGTCCAAGGACTTTGATCCCAAATAGGAGGGTAGATTTAAAAATATTCCACAGCCAGGCTCAGTGGCTCAGCCTGTAATCCCGCACCTTTGGGAGGCTGAGGTGAGTGGATTGCCTGAGCCCGCGGGTTTGAGACCCGCCTGGGCAGCGAGACCTCATCTCTACAATAAATCAAAAAATCAGCCGGGCGTGGTAGCGCATGCCTGTAATTCCAGCCACTTGGAAGGCTGAGGCGGAAGGATCGGCCGGAGCCCAGCAGATTGAGGCAGCGGTGGCCGGGAGCGGCCACTGCACTCCAGTCTGGGCGACAGAGTGAGACTCCAACTCAAAAAAAAAAATATTCCACAGAGTAAGGTTTGGGTGAAAAAAGTGGTGGAAATATAGACCAAAATTAATGAACAAGAGGTTTTTCTCAGCTACATGGTGGTCTTGCTTTGAAGTCTATGGGTTCTAGAGTCCTTATTAGTTGGTAGCCAAGAACAATCCTTCATATGGGTCTTAAATTTAAAAACTTACATTATTTTTATTCTTTTCCGTTTTGAGTTAGTCTCTTACTCTGTCGCCCAGGCTGGAGTGCAGTGGCACACTCATGGCTATCGCAGCCTCGACCTGCTGGGTTCAGGCAATCATTTCACCTCAGCCTTCCAAGTAGCTGGAACCACAGGCAGACACCACCACGCCCAGCTAATTTTAGGATTTATTGTAGAGACGAGGTCTCACCAATTTGCTTCAGGCTGGTCTCAAACCCCTGGGCTCAAGCAATTCTCTTGCCACCTCCCAAAGTGCTGGGATTACTGGCGTGAGCCACTGTACCTGGGTTTAAAAGCCTAAATTAAATTAAACACCAGGTAAAGACATTCTACCACCAAAGTTGTTCACATTCTGACTTAACTGACGAGAGCTGATCCTTGTTGACATTTTACCCTAATTACAGAAAAACAAAATAAAAATTTAAATGCACGTGCATACAGACATTTAGCATTGTTTATTATTACTTGGAAGGCTGAAGCGGAAGGATCCCCGGAGCCCAGCAGGTTGAGGCTGCGGTGGCCGGGAACGGCCACTGCACTCCAGTCTGGGCGACAGAGTGAGACTCCAACTCAAAAAAAAAAAAGAAAAATAGGAAAAACAAAAATGATACATAATCCCATTTTCCAGAAAAATCTTATTTTTAAAAAAATTAGAGTATACACATGTACCTGGTTTTTTTAAAACTATAAACGATGTAGGAAGATGTAAAATGAAAAATAAAAGCTCCTTACCAACCAGTGTCTTTTCTAGATCATAACATTATTTTCTTCTGCATCTGTCCAGAAAAATAATATATGTATATATACATATATAGTAAGTCTCATACATACAAATAAGTTCCTTACCAAGCGCATGTTCATAAGTTCAATTTGCTTGTAAGTCCAACAGAGTTAGCCTAGGTAGCCAACTAACACAATCAGCTATACTATACAAGCTACATCACTGCTGCTTTCACACTTGCTCCGACATCCTTGACTTGAAATAAAGATACTGTACTACTGTACTCTATACAGTACACAAAAGCACAACCACTTGTAGAGGATGCACACATGTGGCAATGCATGCCAGATATATGAATTAACTTATATGATTGGACATGCATCATACATATGTTTGCATCTTTGAAAGTTTGCAACTTGAAGGTTTGTATGTAGGAATGGACTGTACATGCAGATAACAAAATATATATTTTCTTGAAAGAATCTTACTGTATCTGCTTAAACTTTACTCTTTCATATATAATGTCTTAGAGATTTTATAAACCAGTAAATAGAGACCAATGCATTTGATTTTTTTCATTTTGAAAAGATTGCAAACTTACAGAAAAGATGGAATTTGAGATTAAGTTACTGATCTGATGCCCCATCATACCTGAATGCTCTAGAATGTACTTCCCATAAAGACATTTCCCTACATAACCATGATATGGTGATTAAAACCAGAAAGTAATGTTAATAATTAATATAATAATAATACTAATATTAATACACTACTTCTCTAATTCTCAGATTATTCAAGTTCTGTTGAATTGTCCCAGTAATGGTTACTATAGCAAAAGGACTCAGCTCAGAATCACAAGTTGCACTGAGTTATGTTTTCAGTCTGCTTCAGTCTGGAACATTTCCTCAATCTTCTCTTGACTTTTATGATCTTTATACTAGAAGATTACAGGTCAGCTATTTCATAAAATCCCCTCAAACAGGATTTGTATGAGATGTCTTTGGCATGAATGTCACAGAAGTGATGCTGGGTTGCTCTCGTTGCCCCTTCTCTGGTTGCACACCAATTTTGTCTCATTACTGATGAGGCTCACTTTATTCACTTAATTAAGATGATGTTTGCTAGAGGTCCTTTCTTTCATTATGCTTTTCTCTCTTTGTAATTAGTAAGTATTTTGGGGGGAGGAACTTGAGACTATATAAATATTTCATTATGCACTAAACTTTTAATTGATTAGTTCATTAATTAATAGCTGTATGGGCTTTTGCACCTATTTTATTGTTACTGTCATTATTTATTTTGTTGCTCAAATGATCATCACTTGTCGTTTGTCATCATTTAGGTGTGATTTGTCTAATAGAAGCTGGCTTATATGTCTTTTTGACATGCCTCCATTATTGTTTAGGCCCTTCCTTCTTCTTGTTTTTGCACAGGAAGATGATTCAAATTCATCTGGTGCTTTCCCTGATGGACCTAAAATCAGCCATTCTTCAAGGAGCCCTTGTTCTTCTGCATGGAAATGGCATTTGGAAGCCAAGATCTTGGTAGTAGATGTGTCCATTGATATTGGGTCATTGCTGCTCCCAAGCTCTCTTATTGGACAAAGCTACATACATACATACATACACACCTATATTTATCTATCTATGTATATGTGTAGAAAACCTTGCTTCATACCAATAACTTATATTCCAATTTAATACCACTAGGTTTATTCTAGTTTTTTTTCTCTTTCTGTATTTGTAACTCCTTTTTCCAACAGTGTGAAATGTGGCTTCCATTATTCTTAATATACTTACTGACTTGATTAATCTCTTATATGTAATCAGTATCCTATCTCTGCTGCCACCTCCTCTAGAGCAATGATGCCCATCTCACTCTGTTTGGGCTCTGATACCTCATGCTGGGCTGCCCCATCATGACCTTTCTCTTCATCCTCTATGGGTTCTGACTGGAGCTGGGCCATCTTCCCCCACCCCACCATGGATGATTTCCCCATATCATTCAGGATCTGACTCCACATGCCAGGCTACCCTTCAGGGATACCCTCTTCACCCTGCTTGGGCTCTGATACCCCAGGTTAGACTATTCTCATTCCCTGCATAGATGTGTGCCTCTTCCCACTCAGCCCTAAATCCTCATACAAGGCTTCCCCTCTTCATGGACACCCTCCTCCTTCAACTTGGGATCAGACACCTTACACTGAGGATCCCTCCTCCACAGATACCCCCTCATACTGCTCAGGACAACCATGATGCCACTGCTCCACCAATGGCATTTGGACCAAAGAAGAACATGTAGATATTCTATGATTTAAGTTTTTTCTACTTATTGTCTTTATATTTTAACATCTTGATTGGATAAAATACATTTTGGATTTCACTTTTCTTTCCCCTTGAACCTTGTAGTCCTTGTTCCATCATCTCTTGGCATTGAGTTTTTGTGAAAAAGTCTGAGACCAACCTAAATTGTGTTGTATCCTCCAACCAATTCCTCAAGATATTTTTATGTTTCTGCCTGGAAAATTAGGGTCTAGTAGAGAAACAGAAACCACATCAGTTATTTTAACAGAGGAAATTTATCTTAGGTAATTAGGTAACTGAGAAGGCAGCTAGAGAACCCTAGATATACGGAGGTAGCAATTGTAGGAAGCAGTTACTAGCTTTAAGACTAGGGAACAAAGGGAAGAACATAGAAGTATTGAAATATACAGATTAGAGGAAAACCCCGGACCTCTAGGAAACAGAGGCATCCGCACTCTCAATGTTTCTGGGACAGAAGGCTGAGAATAATGAGACTGATTCTATGAATTTGGAAAAGCTGCAAACTAGACCCAATTGCTTCTAGAAGAAACTGTCAGGGTGAAAAATAAATACCGGGTGATGCTGACAGTAATATGAAATCCACAGGAAGACAATAGGAAGTAGACAGAAAGGAGTAAGTCCCCTCTTCTTCCTCCAGTCTTAAAGTTTTTCTCTATTGCTCCCTATTGGCAGAGTTTCCTCCTGCTGGCTAGAAGAAATGTTTGCCGAGTCCTGGCTGCAGCATCACAAAGTTGAATGTAGAGAGTGGGCTTGACATTGAGAAACAATAGCTTAATATAATAACTGGAATAACTCTTTAACTAAAACATATCTTGGTCTTAAGAATTCTGAATCAAATTTTCCTAGAACCTGGCATACTTTTAATCTACAGATTTTGCTTCTCCCTGTATTTCATGGAGATTTTCTTGTATTATATCTTTGAAAACATTTTCTATTTAACTTGAGGGGTTATCTACTTCTGACCTAATTTTCCTTAGGTCAGATTATCTTTGTCTTCCATAACTATTATTTTTCTCTAATTGCTAGCCTCTGTTTTTTTCTTCCCTATGCTCTGTGTTTATTTAAAGCTTTGCCTGTTTGTAATTTAGTTTGTAATGATGTCTATTCTTTTCTATTCCTTGCTAGTTCCATTGACAATTGAATCTCCATAATTATATATTTTTGTCCTAAATTTGTTTCCTTAATTTTTCTTTTCCTATAAACTTCCTTCATTTTAATGACTATTTTTATTAAGTAGTTTTAGAGGATGAAGCAAATTTTAGAAATTTTCTTCTACTTCTTGAGTATATTTTATTCTAGGTCAGGGTCATTGTCCCTCTTGCATTTGGTTTTATTTACTTTCTTATGCTACACTCAGCTTGTGTAGTTGCTATGTCGTTTATTGGGTGAATAAGTCCAGGCATTCTGTTTGTCTGACATATTCTCCTGTATCTTGATTCTATTTTCAAAAATTTTTACTCCAAACTACAAAGCCACTAATTTCTTCTTCTCCTTCTTCTTTCTCACCCTTCTTTTTTTCTATTCTCCCTTTCTCCAGCTCCTTCTTTCTTTTCCTCCTCTTCTTTTTCCTTCTCCTCCTTCCCCCTCCTCCTCCTCTACTTCTTTCTTTTTCCACTTTCGCCTCCTCCTCCTCTTCTCTCTCTGCCTCCTCTTCCTCCTCTTTCTTTTTCTTCTTCTTCCTCCTTCCCAGTTTCCTCTTCATTCTTCTCCTTTCCAAGCCTCCTAATTTAGCTCTTTACCTTGCTTTGTTTTGAGACTCTTTTTCTTATTCTACCTTCTCCCCTTTCTTCTTCATAATTCTATCTAAACTTTATGCCAATTTTCTTCCTTCCAAACTAAAAACCTGAGTTTCATAGGTCAACATTTTATATATGGATAAGCATAGTTTTGTTTATAAAATCAGTTTGTACATTTTTAAAGGGATTTTGATGGAATTAAGATGGCATTTTGGCTAGATACAGGAATACTGTCAAATCCTGTAATAGACTACACAAAATCTCCAGGAAGATATACAAAGAAACAGGAGGCAAATGTCAAAGAAAGGTAATGAATCATAGAACATGTACCCCAAGTCCTCACAGGCCTGTTTTGTAAACTTGGCTGGTGCAGTGACCAAGGCTGAAGACTCTTAGGGCACATTTTTCTCCTCCTTAACCCAAACCCAAATTCCGAGTCTTACCACATTTTGGCCTGCAGGGACAAGTCCCTACCTGTCATAATAAGAGTGTCTGAGTATAAGTGAGGGGTGAACATGTCTAGACTGGGTTCCCTACTTCTCCAGTCATGAGGAGGAAGGAAGTGGAATAGAAGGACTCCAGTTATGACCTTTTAACACATATTGATCCTACCCAACAATAAACTTGGTCCAATCAGCACAACTCCAGAGAGGTAGTGAATCAGGGAAGGAAAGGGAATTTATAAGGGTCATTTTTCCCTGGAGTCCCATAGTCCTTTGTAGGAGCAGGACTAATATCAGAATACAGTTATATTGATTCTTTATTGGCCTTTGATTATATGGTTACTGATCCACACACAAAACTTGCATCCTAATGGTAAGAGTATAAGGGTTGAGAAAAATGTGTCCTTCAGGTCAAATGACAGCCATGAGTGGCACAAAACAGGACTCCATTTTGAATAACGTCTTTTTATAAATATCTTTGTGATTTGAAAACTGATTTGGAAAATGTGAATGTGTGCCTCCCTGCCATAGATGGTGGAAGTATGAGTCCTTTTGCAAGCTAATGGTAATGAGTATATTGAATTAGGGGTAGCTTCAGAAATTTGTTCATACTGTTATCTAACTACTGACATAAAGAAGCTTCATATACACTGTTCTGAAAGTCATATCATAGTTTTAGACATGCCTACTAAAATGTGTTTGATTTCTATCTATAACTTTGCAGAACAAGTAATTTTAAGCAATAAAGGATAATGGAAAGGACATAGGTTTTGAAGTCAGAAAGAACTGAGTTCTTTTTGTGGCTTTGGCACATACAGCTCTGTGAATTTGGGTGACCATTTAACTTCTAGGAGCTCTATTTACAGTTTTCTAAACTGTGAAATGGTAAGCAATAATATTATAGCCTAAAAGAGTAAAAAACTAACTACTGAGTCTTCTATAAAAATTGCATTTTCATGAAATGTATCAGTTGTTGGTAGATATATTATTTCCCTAAATAAAATCCTAGGTAAGTATTCTCTGTTCATGTGCCCATCTGATGTCCCAATTATTTTGGCCAGTAATTAGAATATACGAATTAATCAATCAAGTAATTTATCCTGGCAAAATCACCAAGTGATTTTGCTTAAACCAAATGCTGGAGCTATGATATAATAATATCTGTTTGGAATATATTCACAACAAAAATCATCTTTATTTTTTAAAATTTTAAAAAATTTTAAAGATGTGGCGTACAATTCAGGATTGGGTAGATAAGTGGTCATGATTATTCTTATAGTAAATATATCCTAAAGCTATTTCTGAGAAAAACTCTGGCTGTACCTAAAGATTGGCCTACCTTAGCATAGGCATTGTCCAGGAGAGAAAAGGGTTCAGACTTCTCAATTTCTGTTAAGAAAATACCCCTCATCCCCAGTTTATCCATCTTCTGTGTTTAGCTCTCAAATATTTGACTTTACACCTTATAAGCAATACAGAAAGCATGTATGCCAAAACATTACCAGAGACCACATCCTTGCTTTGCATACTTTCCAACCTATATATACTCTTTAGTTGTAAAGAATGACTTTAATGGAGGGTTGATTGGAAGGAAATGGTAACGTAGTCCATTCCTTGTTAGGAATAGTTTGGGTTTTCCTTGATGCAATGGAAAAGAGTTATGATATAGACACCAGAATTCCTCAAAGGGAAAGAAATATATTTTTTGAACAAATTAACTCAACAAGTTCTTCAAGTTTGGGAAATATTTGACCACATCTCTTCAAATATTTTTTCTATCCCCACTGCTTTTCTCTTTTAGTGACTCTACTACTCTAATTACATATGCATTAGACTGCTTGAAGTTGTCCCTCGCTGATACTCTTCTCATTTTTTTTTTAGATTGGAAAATATAGTTTATTTAAAAGTAAATTAGAAAGAGAGAGAAAAAAGAGGAGATTCACCTCCCCAAGGTAGGGAAGGTGACCAAAGCCAGGAAACATGGTGACAGCCACAGCTCAAAAACCACATGGCCACACCAGAGTCTAGTAAGGCAATGGCGGTGGCAATGACCAAGCAATGCCCTAGCAATAGCCCATTAATGTTATTGCTCTTTTTTTCCTTCTATGTTTCATCCTGGAATGTTTCTATTGCTATGTCTTCAAGTGAACTGCTTTTTTTTCTTTTGTCATGTCTCATTTGTTAATTCCATCCAATATAATTTGTATCTCAGACATTGTTGTTTCTGTCCTTGAAAATATAATTTGGGTCTTTTTAATATCTTGAATATCTCAATCAAACTTTTGGACATATAGAATACAGTTATAATAACTATTTTATCGTCTTCATTTGCTAGGTCTAACATCCTTGTCAGTTCCAGATTGGTTTCAATTGGTTAATTTTTCTTGTTATGGGTCATTTTTCTCTGCTTCTCTGAGTGCCTGGTAATAAATATTTGGTTGGATGCAGACATTGTGAATTTTTACCTTGCTGTGCTGGATATTTTTGTTGGCTTATAAATTTTTGGAAAGAAGTTAAACTACTTGGAAAGAGCTTGAACCCCTGCCCCTTTATTTTTTTGAGTCAGAGTCTCACTCTATCACCCAGACTGGAGTACAGTGATACAGTCACAGCTCACCATAGCCTCAAATTCCTGGAATGGAAGGATCCACCCTCCTCAGCCTCCTGAGTAGCTGGGACTACAGTCCTGTGCCACCATGCCCAGCTAATTTTTTTTTTTTTTTAGTAGATATGAGGACTAGACAAGTTGCCCAAGCTGGTCTCAAGTTTCTGGGCTCAAGCAATCCTCCCACCTCAGCCTCCCAAAGTGCTGAGATTACAGGTGTGAGCCACCACACCCAGTCAGTTTGAGCCCTTCTGGTCTTGCTTTTGTGATTGATTAGGTCGGTCCAGAGCAGTGCTAAGTCTAGGGCTAGGTATTCCCACCATGAAGGCAAGACTGTTCCGAGTTCCCTATCCAACATCCTGTGAATTATTAGCTTTTCCAGTCTGATTGATGGGAATAGGCACTGTTTCCAGTCCTATTTGAATGCTAGATTCTATTTCCCACTAATCCTTTCAGATGATTATCTCTGTGGCCTCAGGTACTTTCTTTACACACATGCACTGATCCATTACTTATAAATACTTGAGGGGGGGCTGGGCTCGGAGGCTCAGCCTGTAATCCCAGCGCTTTGGGAGGCTGAGGTGTGTGGATTGCCTGAGCCCGCGGGTTCAAGACCACCTGGGCAATGTGGCGAAACCTCATCTCTACAATAAAACAAAATTTAGCTGGGCGTGATAGCGTGTGCCTGTAGTTCCAGCTACTTGGAAGGCTAAGGCGGAAGATTGCCGGATCCCAGCATGTTGAGGCTGAGGTGGCCGGGAGCGGCCACTGCACTGCAATCTGGGCAACAGAGTGAGACTCCAACTAAAAAAAATGAAAATAATAAAAAAATTAATACTTAAGAGGGGCCTTCTGCACATTCCTGGGTTTCTCGCTCCTTGCCTCTGTCCTATGAACTCTGGCTGCTTTGGATTGCCTCCTCAACTTACATGTTTTTGAATGTTGTGTTTTCAACATCATTCGGTCTAAGCATTCTCTAATTTCCCTTGTGAGATCTTCTTTTACCCATGTTGCATTTATAAGTGTGTTAATTTCCAAATACCGGGAAATTTTCCAGATATCTTTTTGTTTTTCACTTTCAATACAGTTCTGTGGTCAGGAAACATACTCTACATACTTAAATTTTTTAAAAAATGTATTAAGATTTTTTTGATGGTTTAGCATGTGATTTATTTTGATGAATGTTCCAGTGTGTACTTGAAAACAATATGTCTTTTATTCAGCCGATGTTGGATGTTGTCGGTGACCTGCACTGACCGGGGGGGGGTTAGGACCGCACCGGTGAATCAGAACGGAGAGAAGAAACCACACGGAGGCAGCTCTTCTGGGAACAGTCTGGCCAAGACTGAAGCCAATTTTATTCAAACCTTTTCCAACTTATATACCATTTTCTATAATCTCCAGCAGTGTGACAATTACTTGCTGGGGGCGTACAAGTTCATTGATGTGTAACACGCTTTACAAATCATGTACCGTCACAAGACTTTCAGGTTCCCAGTAAACAATTACAATTCCATGATGTATGAATCACAGGTGTACAATTTCAATACAGATTGTTCAAAATGTTCTCCACAATGTTCAATAAATCATTCATATTATACTCTAAGTTCTAAGCCCTGATTTAAAAACTTTCCAAGTTAACTCTAAGTTCAATCCAATTTTACTAACTTTTAATATTTTTGCTGATTAATATTATTAACTTAACACTATACTATAATCTATAAGTTTACTTAAATGACTTAATTTTATTACCTTAATTTTATACTATTTATTTTTATAATTCTTATAACCTACTACATTTCTATACTGCCCTATGATTGTATATTAATTACCTATGAACTTATCCTTAACCTAAAATTTTATCACAACTTCTATAAATCTCAAATATCTAAACTATTGTCTTTTATACTTTATTAATTACTTATCTTATAATATCATGTCCAAATTCTAATACAACTATTATCCTACTATAATCTATTACAAACCTTATCATTAGTACTAATAAGTATAAAAATTATGAACTTACTCCATGTTCTATAAAACTTAATTCAATGACATTTTAACCTAAAACCTAAATCTGATTGCCTATTACATGGAAACTACCTACGTCTCAAAACCTGCCATGCCACTTTAAAACAATGAACTGCACAGTTGCCATAACGACAGCCGGGGACTGAAGCAAGCTGAAAGTTACTGCATGTACAAAAAACAAGAACATTCTGCTTGACCAAAAGCAACATAATACAACTATTATCACAGTTATAACGTCATCATAACCCCAAATGAAACTACATACTGGAACAAAATCTAATCAATCAATTTACCAGGAAATAACAGCTAAAAATCTTAAGAAGAAAAACAGTTTAGAAAGAAAAAGAGATATAAAATAATTCTGCTGTGCATTTTTCATAGGATATAATAAGATTTTATTTTAGACTGTCACTTCCTAATATTGAAAATTCTGTTGTCTTATAATACACTGGTTACTATTCATATGTACACACTTGATGTTATATCCTTGTCTCCAAGGCGACCTTCTGAATAGGCCTTCATAGGCCTCAGCTGTGTGGTTACATATGTTGGCTCCCAACAGGATGTAGTGTTCTATAAATGTCTGCTAGGTCAAGTTGGCTAGTAATGTTGTTTGTAACTTCTATATTGTTATTGAGTTCTTGTTTTATCAAATACTGAGAGAGAAGAGTTGAATTCTCTAATGATAATTGTGGATTTTTGTAGTTTTTCTTTTAGTTCTACCCATTTTTCCTTCTTGTATTTTAAAGCTGTATGATAGCTGGGCTCGGTGGCTCAGCCTGTAATCCCGCACTTTGGGAGGCTGAGGTGAGTGGATTGCCTGAGTCCGCAGGTTCGAGACCCACCTGGGCAACTTGGTGAGACCTCATCTCTACAATAAATCAAAAAAATTAGCCAGGCATGGTAGCGCGCGCCTGTAGTTCCAGCTACTTGAAAAGCTGAGGCGAAAGGATCGCCGGAGCCCAGCAGGTCGAGGCTGTGGTGGCCGGGAGCATGCCACTGCACTCCAATCTGGGCGACAGAATGAGACTTCAACACACACACACACACAAAAAAGCTGCATGATGAAGATCCCTGCACATCTAGGATTGCTATGTCCTCTTGATAAATTGGTCCTCTTATCATTATTAAGTGCCTTTCTTTATTTTTGGCAATATTTCTTATTTTAAAATCTACATTGTTTAATAAAAATGTAGACACTTTGGCTTTCTCTTGATTAGCTTTGACACAGCATATCTTTATTTATCTATTTGCTTTTAACTTATATATGACTGTGATAAGTTAAAGATACATATTATAAATCCTAGAACAACCAATAAAAATACAGGAAAGAGACATAGCAAATAATGTAAAATGAAATGATATAATGAAAAATTTGGTAAATAATTGGAAATTATAAACAAGAATTAAATTGAAATTCTGGAGATGAAAATACAAAGGATGGTTTAAAAGCAGATTAGAAAAGTCTGAAGAGAAAATGAGTCAACTAGAAGACAGGTCAGAAAAAATATTCAAGACCGAAGCATAGAGTATCAAGTATAAAAAATGCTAAAACAATTTATTTGTTAGTGTTAATATGTTATTGAATTTCCAATAACATTCACAATAATCTAAGATGTTTCACCTTCTACAGAATGAGCTTCAAAAACTTTATTTGACTTCATTTAACCATTATTGAAATTAAATTAACTGTTACTCTCTTGTCTTATAAAGAGTATCAACCACAACACTATAAGCAACATCTGTCTTAATAAACAATAAAAAGACAAACATTTAATCCCATACTTTTAAAAGCTAAAAAGGCACTGCCAAATAACTCATGAGTAAAAGAGGAAATCCCAGTGGAAAATTGCAAAACATTTAGATCAAACAAAGGTAAAAATATTATATATCAAACTTTATAGAATGAAGCTAATGTGATGCTTAAGGATAAATCTGCAGCATCAAATATACATATCTAAATGCATCATACTAGAAATTCTATCAATATAATAAGACAAGAAAAATAAATTTAACATATAAGAACCGAAGATAAGAACTCAAAATGCCTTTACTTGTGGATAATGTGGTAGTCTATATATCCTAGGGAGACCATAAGAAAACTATTAGAGTGAAAGAGTTCAACAATATTGTTATATGGAAGACCAATATACACAAATGATCTTCCATTCACAGTTACAACAACACTATAAAGTACTCAGGAATAAATCTAATAGGAGGAGTGCAAAATCTTTAAAGGATAAATTACAAAACACATTATAGCTTATAAAAGATGACCCAAAATAAATGAATACATATGCCATATTTATAAATTTAAAGACTCAGTATAATAATTAGAACAGTTTTACCCCTCCCCCCAAAAAACTATAAATCCACTATAATCCCAATCCAAATTTGAATAGGAATTTTCACTGACCTTGAAAAATGAATCCCAAAATTCACAAGGAAGAACAAAGTGCCCAGAATAACTAATATGTTTATTAGGGAGAATAGGGTCGAGTGTTTATTTTACCAGTTATCAAGATTTATTATGAGGCCTGAGTAATCAAGACAAGGTAACAATGGCATTATAATGACAGACATTTAGACCAATAGAAGACAACAGAGACCCCAGAAAAAGAAGCAGGCATAGCAGGGCTTGGTGGCTCAGCCTGCAATTCCAGCATGTTGAGAGGCTGAGATGAGTGGATTGTTTGAGCCCACGGGTTCAAGACCAGGCTGGGCAGCTTGGCGAGAACTCGTCTCTACAATTTAAAAAAAAAATTAGCCAGGCATGGTAGCAAGTGCCTATAGTTCCAGCTACTTGGAGGACTGAAGTGGAAGGATCGCCGGAGCCCAGCAGGTCAACTCTGGGCTGTCCATGAGCGTGCCGCTAGACTCCAGCCTGGGCGACAGAGTGAGATTCCAACTCAAAATAAATAAATAAATAAATAAGAAGCAGGTACATGTATAAAATTTGGCAGATGAAAGCAACAATAAGAAAAATCACTGGGGAAAAGAATGGAAAATCAATTCGCCTTATAAAAATTATGGAAATGACATATACAGAAATGAATTCCAGGTAGATTAAAGACTTAACTGTGAAAAACAAAACTTTAAAACTTTTAGAAGAAAATTAAAGTGTATATCTTGGTAGAGATGACTTCCTTAAAGAAAAAATTTTAAAACCACAAATATGGATTCGTTTGATTAAAATAAATATTAAAATTCTGCTTAAAAAAAGGCACTAGAAGCAAAATTAAAAGATAAGCCACAACATATGGACTTCGCAGCAACTTGGATGGATTTAGAGTCAATCATATTCAATGATCTATCACAGAAACAAAGTGTTCTCACTCATAAGCGAACCTTGAACAATTATCAGAATACTACAAGAAAGAGATTGGCAGCCGTGGGAAACAGCTGGGGGAGGAGAGGGCAGGAGTGGGCGTGGGGATTGGTGGTTGGAGGAAACTGCTAGGGGAGGAAGGGGCACACCTCATCAATAAGGGTACTTGCATAAACAACGTTTGTATATCTAATCCTGAATTGTACCCCACATCTATAAAATAAAAAAGCTAAAAAACTTAAAAATAAAAGACAAGCCACAGCCAGAGACTTTGGGGGGACTCCTTTGCAGATCTCTGGAAATCTCTCTCTCCGTGCAACCACCTCCTCTCTGGTGTTTTGCCCTATAAGCTCTAGCTGCCTTGGTCTCTGGAACTCTGAATTCTGCCTCAACATAGACTGCTGGGCTCTCTCTGGGTTCTCCTCCCTGTATTCAGACTTGGAAACTCACCTGTGCAGTAAGCTAGGCAACCGTAGAGCACTCCTCATTTTATTTCTTTCAGAGATCACTGTTCTATACTATCTTTGTCTATGTTTTACACACTTAATTGGTTTTCTAGTTATATGAGTTGGGAGAGTAAATCTGGCCCCTATTATTCCACCATGGTCAAAAGTGGAAGTGGTCCTGATATCATTTTCATAAAGTTTGAAAATGATGCCGTGTGTGTGCGTGTGTGTGTGTGTGTGTGTGCGCGCGCGCCTGCATGCACTATATAATTATATGAGAGGGGACCCTGAAAAAAACAAAATTACCTTTTGGAGGGCAGGCTCTTTATAGTACAGACTTTTTCCATTAGATTAGTGTTCTAGGAACCCATTGGCATCAGTGTACCAGCTAGCATTACTGTGAGAGGCTGTGTTCAGTTTCAGTGAATTATTTTTTGAACAGAATCTTAGCAGAGTTTTTAAGCAGAATTTAAACAATTATCTTTGGAGATTCTTTCAATGATTTGCCCATGTCATGATGGGCGATTTATAAGTGCACCTGTCTACACTGCACAGAGTGTTCAGCAGTTTTTGACCCAAACAGCATGACTTGCATACCCCACCCTCCCTATTCACCTATTCACCTGAGCTTGCCCCAAGTGACTTTTTTTGTTACCCTGGATGAAAAAAGCCCTTAAAGGAAAACGTTTTCCTGAAGTTAAAGAGGTGAAACAAAAAAACAGCAGAAGCACTAAAAGGCATCAAAATCGACGTGCTCAAAAACTGTTTTGAGCAGCGGAAAAAGGGTCTCAATAGGTGTATTGCATCCAATGGAGAGTACTCTGAAAGTGACTGAAGTTTAAACATGTAAGAATAAATACACCTTTTTTAATAAATAAATTCTAAGTTTTTTGGGATCCCCCATATATAGTGTAATATATAAACATATATATTTAGATGTATATAAACGATATAAATTATAAATATGATTTGTATAAAAAATATGAAGTAATCACATTTAAAAAGTGCATAGGAGAGATAAACACCACATTTAAGAGAGTAGATACTCTCTTAAGAGGTAGGAGAGGACTACTCTGAAATTGAGCTGCTTTCTGAGTAAGAATGGCAACATTTCAGAATCCTTTGAAGGTGAGTAGCAGGCGCGTGACTGTTCCTCAAGCTATTTTATGTACTTCTTATATGCATGAAATATTTTATAATAAAAATTTTAAAATATAGAAAGAAAGACTAAATAAAGAATATGAGTTAAAGGAGCATTTTGGAAAGGTTGAAAGATAAAATCGGGTAATGAAGTGTTTCTGTGAGCCACCAAAGCCAGAAGGCACCGTTGGGCTTGGGGACAAAAGAGTAGCAAAAAGACTCAGTATCCCCTTCCCTTCCCTCTGGATCTCAGGAGAGTCTGGGATTTCCCTGCAGGTGCTTTCCTACTGGCATTTTCTACTCTTGAGAAGACTTTTCGTGATAAAACCCTTCAAGCCCCAGCTTCCACCAACATGACCAATACTACCATGCCCAGTTGAGTCACCCATCCATCCACACAAAGGTCACTGCCCGCTAATTCTTAAAGACTTGAGCTCTTGGGTCACTGTTCCTCTCTGTGTCATGCTCATAGATGACCCTTCCTTGACCTTGGCCTCTTCGCTCCTTGTACTACTTTCCTCCAATGATCATCTCTAGCTTGGATATCGCAGCAGCCTCCTGACTAGTCCTCCCTTTTCCATTGTCATCCCTTATTATTTTGTTTCGTACCTGTCTTTTCTTAACACAGTAGCCAACTAGAAACATCTTTTCAAAACGCTGGATCATGCTCCTTCTCTGCTCAAAGTTCTGTAGTGATTCCTCATCTCACTCAGAGGAAAAGCCACACTCCTCTGATTACCTCCAAAGCATCACATTATTTGGCTCCTGATACTCCCATACTCCCTCCTCCTGCCATTCCCCTGCTCACCGCCCAGGGCTCCGTGATGCTCCTGGAACCTGCTAGGCATGTTCTCGCCTCAGTTTCACCTGCTGCTCCCTCTGCCTAGAACAATTTGCCTGGACATCTACACGGCTTCTTTCTCTCACATTCTTTAGGTCTTTTGCTCCTCAATTGTCACATTCTTCACACAGTCTTCCTTGAACACTTAGTCTCTCTTTCTCTTTTGCTGCTTAACTTTTTTCCCTAGCATGTATCACCCTTGAATATACTATATAATTCATTTATTGCCTGTTATTGCTTTGCTTATTGCCTGATTACATTCGCTGGAATGTAATCTCCCTGAAAACACGGATTTCGATCTGTTTTATTTATTGCTGTAATACAAGTGCCTGGAATAGCGCCTCAAACAGAGAAGATGCAATTGAATACTTGCAGAATGGGCTGGGCTCAGTGGCTCAGCCTGTAATCCCAGCATTTTGGGAGGCTAAGGCGCGTGGATTGCCTGAACCCGTGGGCTCAAGACCCACCTGGGCTCAAGCAATCTACTCATCTCTACAATAAATCAAAAATTAGCTGGGCGTGGTAGCGTGCGCCTGTAGTTCCTGCTACTTGAAAGGCTGAGGCAGAAGGATCACTGTAGCCCAGCATGTTGAGGCTGCAATGGCTGGGAGCATGCCACTGCACTCCAGCCTGGGTGACTGAGTGAGACTCCAACTAAAAAAAAAATACTTTCAGAATGTCTGCAAGCTGCTCCGCCTTGCCCGAGACTGTTCCATTGTTCCCTCCCCTTCCCAACCATCTGTAGTTGCCTGCCTTGGAGCACCTGCAGTTTTCGCGCCACTGTCTGCATGCTCTTCTCTGCCAGTATCTAAGCTGTTCTTATGTTCTGGGGCCTGGGGACAATAGCTCACTTCTATGTTGGACTTGAGGGTTGGGGTCAGCTATAAGCCCTTTTTCCACAGCACAGGACCATGTCATCTTTGGTTTCTTCCTTTTACCTGGCTGTGTAATTGAAGAGGATCCTATAGAGCCAAATCAGATTAGTAATTTTATTGGTTGGGTAGGCTAAACTGATGAAACAAACAGATCCAAACTAATCACAGCTGAAACACGACAGAAGCTGACTTCTTGCTCACCTCTAGTTCAAGCAGGTATTTATGTCTGCAGGTAGCTCTCCTCCACGTGGTGATTCAGGGATCCAGACAGATAGCAGCTTTGCCCGCTTCAGCATGTGGCTTCCAGAGCTGTTCCGGTCATCTTCATTCTGGTTGGCGGTTAGCTGCAAAGGAGGCTGAGGAGAACGGATTTTGGTGAAGAGCTGGTTGCCTCCACACAGTAATAATATTTGTCATCTTTATCATCATGGTCTTAGTAAGAGGCATAAATCTCAGTTGACACTCACGTATGCAAGAAGTGTAACTTTGTTTTTTCTAAAATGTGATTTCCGTTTTCAGTCTCAGTCTGTGAAGGTGGCAGAATTTTAATTTTAGTATCTTTGGAGTTCCCTATTTCTGGGGAGGTGGTTGAAGAGTTTGGGAGGAGTGTTGAGTCCCTAACGGCATTGGCTTACACTGGTACCCACAGTGATGACCATAACCTGCACTAGGCTTTGGTGCTGCAGAGGTGTCCCTGGGTCCCAGCTGTGTGATTCCTACAGGCCTGGAGGGGCTCTCCGTGACTTCCCTGTCTCTCTTGAGAACGCAGAGATTGTTGGGTTGCTCCTATGCCATGTGAGGACGCAGCAACTCCCCAAGGCTGTCTGAGGCTCCATATGGCAAAGCACCCCAATGCAACTATTCTTATCTGTGCTGTTGCAGTTTTCTCAGAGCTCAGCCCAGCTCTCAGATCCCAAAACTCCATGTGGAAGTTCTGTTGTCTTCCTAGGGATCAACTTTGGAGCAGGACAAAAGGCTCTTCTCTCTGGAACCCACTGACATCTTTATAACCTGGGCTTTTTCTTTATCTCTCTTCTCTACCCAAGCTGGAGATTTTTTTCCCTAGTATGGCGAGGATAGTAAATCTTGCTCTTACTCATCTCTTGTCTATACTGTGAGTCCTTCCATTTCTCAAAGGCCCTGTCTGTGCTTTTGAAATGTAAAACTGGGAAGAGAGACCCCTTCTCTCTGCATTTGGCTGTCACAGTCTCACTGAATAGAGAATAACTTGCCTGCTAACGAGAAGAAAGACCAAGGTGCAAGGGAGAGGCTTGTGTCGAGAACTGTGAAATATTTCAAAAATGCCGTCGTACAATTTGATAGTAATAATGACAATAACAACAACAATAATGATATAATGCCATCTATTGAGCACTCAGTGTGCCACATCCTCTCCTAAGTGCTCTTTACATATGACGTCTCCATTAATTGTCACCACAAATTTATGTGTATTTATTATTAGTATTGTTTTCCATCAGGGCAGTTGAAGTTTAGTGAGGTAAAGGGACTTGCATGAGTTCCACATTTTGGAAGTGATGACACTGGGCTTTGGACTCTAGTCTGTACCCCAAGTCTGAGTTCAACCACTGCACCTCCTGGTCTCCTGGCAATACCTCTGGAACCTCAGGATACGAGGCTACGGAGATGAGGAATCATTCTATGCTTCCACATTCCTGGCAACTCAGTGGTCAGGAGTGGGGTTGGCCTGCCTCTCCCCTGCCCTGGCAGAGGTGGGTTTTCCCCCGGTGGTCCCACTGTAGTCTCTTCCTCACAACCGGGCTGTCTTCTCTGCTTTTGTCCTGACCCTTCTCATCTCCCAGCAGGCTTCCAGCCAATCCAGCCAATCTCTCTCTCTCTCCCCCCTCCCCCCTCCTCTCTCCTTCTTCCGTCTTTTCTTTTCTCTTCTCTTCTCTTCCCTCCTTCCCTCCCTCCCTCCCTTCCTCTCTCCCTTCCTCCCTCTTTGCCTCTCTCCTCCTCTTTCTCCCTCCCTCTCTCTGTTTGGTTTTACAAATAACAAACAAAATATAAATTTAGCTAAGAGCTTATACCACAAAAAAGGAAGAAGTGGTAAGTACAAGCAGCGAACAGAGCTCAAGGGTTAACACCCTGCTACCACCAGGCAGGCACACAGGCTTGCAAAGGGGGAGGGGACAGAGGCTCCTTGGGTGTGTGCTTTTGGGGCTCTCCAGGCTGCCACTCCTGACCACCAGGTCATGATGAGGCTGGACCACCCAGGCTCTTCCACAAGTAGGCAGAGCCTTCTCCAAGTAGAAGAGCTGTGGCTTTAGGAAGCCTCCCAGCTCCAAACTATCTCTATTATCTGAGGACTATTCCTCCGGATTAACAAGCTCCACATTCTGCATGGACTCACTCTAAAGACTCAGGTATCAGTCATCGTAGTATGGCTAGGCTGAATGCACTGGCACAGATCAAGACTCCGAGGGGTCAGTCATTTTGGTGGGAAGTGGGGAGGGAAGAGGACATTGGGCACATGGTGCTGGTAGGTCCTGCAGGGGGCTGTGGGAGGGCTCACAGCTGTGTGTCTCTGCAGGTGAGGACTCTATCAGCACCTTGGGCCTGATCCTCGGTGTGGGACTGACGCTGCTGCTCGTGTCCATCCTGGGCTACAGCCTGGCCAAGTGGTACCAGCGTGGGTACTGCTGGGAGGGTGAGTGAGCACTGGGCCCTGTCACCCACCTCTGCCCAGCCCCTTCTCTCCCTCAGCGGTTGGCGAGGCCAAGCGCGGCTGCAGACTCTTCAGCGTGGCAGATGCAAAAATACTTCTGCGGTGGTTAGAGTGGTTGAAGATGAGTGGGTGTTTGAGCATTTGAGGTGGTGAGGGAGGGGCAGTGGTGCCTTTATCGAGGGAATGGGGGCTCCTCCCTCCACAGCAAGCAACCAGCTTCCTCTTCCCTCAGAGCCCACAGAAGTCCACCCCAGGGGCCTTTGTGGGACCCCAAGGTCAAGAACAACAGACTAGACTAGGCCAAGCTCCATGTGGTCCCAGTCTGGCTCCTGGTGTATCTGCCGCCATCTGTTGGTCTTGGGGCTCTCTCCTAGGCTAGCTGATGTTTCAGCTTCACTGGGAGTCTCCTGGAATTTGCTGTGTTGGTCTCAACGCTGAGGCATTGCTGTACTTTTCACAGGACACTGGGAAAGCTGGAAGGGCAGGCAGGAAGGCTGAGAGGTAGACACAGCTTCCCAGATCTGTGTTAACTTGAACAGATCCCACAAATATTTGTTGAACACTTACTACGTGCCAACGTATTTTTGCCTAATTTTCTTTAAATTTCCGCATGAGGAAGACATTATTATTTTTAGCCTTTATTTGTTATCGATGAGGACACGAGGTTAAAGTCACAGAGGTAGAAAGTAGTGGAGTCTGAATTCAAGCCCAGGTCTGGTTCTTTTGGGCTCCAGGATAGGACTGCCTCCAACCCAGGGTAGCCGGACCTTAACGGGAAGGTCCTGAAGTTGCGTGGGATCCCCCCACAGTCCCACGGCCCAGACCCACCACCCCACTTCTCCAGGCAGGAGCAAGAGAGCACCAGATGTTCTTGAAAGGGTGATGGGCAGCTTTCCATGGGGGTGCTAACTTTCTCTTTTTGGATTGTCTTCCTAGGGCCTAATTTTGTCTTCAATTTATACCAAATCCGGTGAGTAAATCCAGGGAAGATCTGGGTATGGTGGGACGGGAGGAGGTATAATGGAAAAAGAATCAAAGATGGCTGGGCACAGTGGCTCAAGCCTGTAATCCCAGCACTTTGGGAGGCCAAGGTGAGGGGATTACCTGAGCCCACGGGTTTGAGACCAGCC
>NW_007232443.1:25441-59186 GCF_000164805.1 Carlito syrichta
ACTCCAGTCTGGGCGACAGAGTGAGACTCCAACTCAAAATAATAATAATAATAATAAAAATAAAATCAATCAATCAAAAATTAGCCGGGTGTGGTAGCGTGTGCCTATAGTTCTGGCTACTTGGAAGACTGAGGTGGAAGGATCATTGGAGCCCAGCAGGTTGACGCTGGGGTGGCCATGAGCATGCCATTGCACTCCAGCCCAGGTGACGGAGTGAGATTCCAACTCAAAAAAAAACATAGACTATGTGAGACCCTAGTGACATTGATCCTCTTAACATTTACCCTTAGGCAGGGAATATCCATCCATTCATCCATCCACCCATCCTTCCATCCATTCATTTATTCAGAAAGTTCCTATTGTAGCCAGGCTTGTGGTATTAGTTTCTAAGGGTACAAAATAACAGGGCATATTCTCTGCTTTCAAGCATTTCATTGCCTATGCTGGAGACAGACCTGATTAAAAATAATGTAATCTCAGGCACAGTATGGTACCCCAAATAGAAGAGCCAATGAAAAAGTCAGGGATTCCAAGAGGGAAGGGGTCAAAAAGTCCTCTTGAGGCAAGTCATCTCGTCTACTCCCTGCTGTAGGGCGGGCCTGCTCCTCCTTTGGCCCTGAGAGATGAAGTAAGCCCTATTCTGAAGATAGGTCAGTGAGTTAGTCTCCCATGCCAAGAGTGTCTTCCTACTTTCTAGTCTAGGGAGATGAGGGAGGGTCTAAGTGGTCATCTCCCAGGGCAGCCAAGCTCTGCTCAGGGAGAGTTTGATTAGATCATCTTTCTCAGGAACCTGAAGGAACTGGAGATGGGTCCACCCTTCACCATCAGTGGCCACATCAGCAACCCAGATCATGGCTACATGAAGTTCTCCAACAGGCTGGTCTGATGGGGGAAGCATCAGGATTCTGGAGACTTGGGGAGGTGAGTGGGAAGATGGGAAATCTCCCAGGTAAGCCTGATGTCCATGTGAGATCCTAAGAGGGTTCAGGCACCCAAGCCTAGTACTGAAGACCACTCGCTTGGGACCCAAAGAGATTATTCGTCCCATCTCCCACCCTCTGGTGATGATCTCAGGAATGAAGGCGCGGGCTCGTATCATTCCCACCCCCTCCCAGTGCTGGGACTACTCCGTTTTCTCTTGCCTACCCAGTTCATGTCCTGCCTTTCCTTCTTGGGGAGATTCTATTTCTATTCAAGTGGAAACTTCTAGAGCAGAACTTTTTAACTCAACCTGTTGCTCTGAGATAAAGTTTCCAGATGGCCAGTTTCTTCAAGAAGCAACACTGTAGCTTCAGTTCTGAACGTTCTAAGCCCAGGAGCCTTCCCTGCTTCGTGGCTAGCTAACCCCTTGGCTGCATCATCCTTCCCTGCTTTCAAACCCATCCCTTCTCCACGTCTCAGTTGCTTTCCCCCTTCCCAACCTTTTCTCTCTCCAGCAGGACCTTGGTTACTCTTTCATCTGTCCCCATCCCCAACTTCTCTGTGTGTGTCCCTCTGTCCCTCCCTCTTGCTCAGGAGAAATGTGGCCCGATGAGTTGGTTTGAGAATGCCTGCCAAGCCTCGCCTCTTCTCACCTTCCCTTTTCCTCTTCAGCAGGAGGAGGCTCCTGGCTCAGCACCTGACCCTCCCGGGCTCCCTGGGGCTGCCCTCATCTTCCTGGGTCTTCAAGCCCTGGCCTGGTCTCTGATTGTGGAAAATGAGGGGGTCTTCTCTGGACATACCACCAGCCCACGGCATGAGAGGGACAGTCAGGCCTCTGACAATGGAGTCTGGTCCGGCAGCAGAAGCTTTCTCACAGAGGTAAAAAAAAAGGTGGCCATTCCTCAGGAGAGAGGCCTGGACCCTGAGCCCCCTGAGCTTGCCGGAGGAGTTACAAGAATCCTGGATAGCCAAGCCCTGACCAGTGCAGCCCAGTGTGGGCAAGACCTTCAGACACCAGAGCTTCTTTATCGGGCATCTCCAGTCACTTCCCTTTGTAGGTTTGACACCAGGGGCTGAAAAGTCAGTCACAGCTTCAGCAGGCAAAGCTGTGTGGAAACAGAGGTGACTCCAGGCCTGATTTTTAATCTTCCTTCTCGAGGCCAACTTCCCCAAAGACTGAGCTTGGGCTTTGACTCTGCCCTGCCTGGCCCTATGCTTGGTTCTGGCACTTTCAACTCTTCCCTCTAACCCCTGTCCCCCTCCTGGGCCTGTTCTCCCTACTGCTGACGGGCCTCAGGGCCTCCCAAACACAGACAATTCCCAATTTTGATGTGCAGTGCTGAGAACAGTCTAGAAACGTTCTCCAGGCTCCTACAGTGAGGTGGGCATGGGGGTGAGGAGGGCAGTAGCTCATGGTGTTTTGCATCCCCTGTGTAAAAAGCCTGACCTGTGAGGAGGTAAGTGGGCCAGAAGTGGTGGGAGTTTGAGGATCCCAGGAGAAAATGAGCAAACCGCATACTGCGCAAAGGAGTCTCCATGAGACTTGCCTGTAGCTTAGTGGACAGCAGAACAATTCACCCTGTGAGTCATCGCTCCTTCCTCCAGTCTGAGGCAGAGCTTGCTCTAGGGATGTCAGCTTCCTAAGTGCTTAATGCAGAGTTGTTCAATCCAGAGAGGCTGAGTTTCCAAGGCCGCTGTGAATGGAGTAGGGTGTGAGAAGGGCCCCTGTCACTGATGAAATCTAGTTAGAACTTCCAGCCACTAGCCTCTCTGCCAATGTCCCAGCAACAAGGCCAACAGACGCAGGAGCCCAGGACAGTGATGGGCAAGGGAAGGGAAGTTGTGATTTGTCTTCCTGTCCTCCTTATTTGTGAGCCTTGTTTCTTTCTTGCTTTGGGGTCTAGCAAATGCAGAGGAAACTTACTAGCTCCTACCCTGTTTCCTCCAGGGCCTGGGGCCATCCTCCCCGCCTAGCCGGGCTCTGGCTTAATAAACCAAGCCCCCTGATTTGGAGGTCTTCCACTGGGTCTTCTATCCCTGAGCAGGTGGGAGTGGGAAAGGGCCCTTCGTGGTTCTGAATCCCCTCCCTTCTTTGAAGACCTCTTGGAAGAGTGGGGAGGGAGGGAGAGGTGTTGACTTTGGCTTCCTTCGTCCTTGGATTTCAGTTCTGAGGACTGAGGCGCCTTTCTTAACCCCTGGGCCCTGCTTTTCATGGATCCCTGGGTCTGCAGTCCATGCAGCCCATCCCCGCCCCCCACCGCCCCAGGTTCCTGGAAGCAGTCAAGACTCAGTGCCTTGGGGAAACGAAAAGGGAGGAAAAAGCCCAGGACCCAGGTAGGCCTGGCCCCAGGTCTGGTGGCTTCAGGTGAGGAGACAAGGACAGCTGCCGAAGCCTGGGAGAATGGAGGGTATTTCCCATCCTTAGGAGCAGAACTGATACTGGGCTACTTCCTCTTTTAGGGCCCTCTGACGCACCCACTGTCCCCTCTGCCTCCCCCTCATTTTCCTTACTTCCGCAGCACAGCTTTCTTCACCCTCAGGCCCTGAACCCCACCTAGGACTCTACAAGCTTCTATTGAGGGCTCTAAAGTGGTAGCTTCCAGCTTGAAACAATTCAGAAGCAATGCCTAGAATTCCAGGGACAGGTCTGGTAGGCTGGGCACCCAGATCCATGGCCATGCCAGGGTCTTTCTCAGCACCTCCTCCCCCTCCACTTTAAGTTCTTCATTTCACTAACCCTAAGAGCCCAGACTGGCCACTCCCATCTCCCCTGCCACCCTGCTCCCCTGTGGTGCCTTTGCGAGGGCTGTTCTCTGGTCTGGATATCCTCTTGTTCCCCCTTCTTCCTCTCTCCTAGTCAATCTAGTCTCCACAAGTCCCATCTTTTTCCATGACTTTGCTCAGGGCTCGAGACTTGAGACCACGTATCTGATCCTAATTGTAGATGGCCCTCTTTCTTCCCTTTGTGCTGTTTCTCTACGGCTGAGCCCTCTGTGGGCAAGGATATGTCCCATAGATCTTTAGTAACCCCTGAAATGGGCACACCTAGAAGGTACTCAGTAAATGCTTGCCAAGTAGAGAAAAAACAACCAATGTGGCAATGAAAAGCCTAAAAAAGATGCCCGCTTACCCTGAGGAGGAACAGAGACTGCTTGCACAGTGCACAGTTTACAGAGTTCAAAGCATTTTCATGCATGTTACTGTGTTTTGAGCCATGTAGCAACTTTGTGGCACAGAGATTATTCTTGGCCCCATTTTACATATGGGGAGACTGAGACTCAGAAAAGCAGCATGCTTTGCCCAAGGCTCCACAGCTGGCGACTGGCCACACAGGAGTTGAGCAGAGTCTGTGACTTCCTGCATGCAGTCTGAACTCAGCTTAGCGGGGTGAGGACTGAATGCTATAGGATAAGGTATGGTTCTGACTGTGCCTTGTCATGCTGTGTGGCCATAGGCTACTCACTCCACCTCTCTGGGCATCTGTTTCAATCTGGAAATCAAAAGATTGGACTATTTCTCCAAAGCTCAACCCGGCTCTTACCTGTAGGAAAACAGGAGCTTTGTCTGTTTTTAAAAAAATATCTCTGCATTTTCAATCTTTAGTATATGGCCCGGCACACAGTAGGTGTTCAATAAACAGTTAAAAGCTGCAAGTACAAAGTGTTGATATAACTTTCTAAATTAGGAGGCGGAGGTTGAAAGGAGACTGCTGCAGTTTCTCTGGACCCCAATGGTCTAGGATTCTACATATTGCTCAGCGTGTCTTGACCCTGTATGTATCTGACTAGATTCCAAGTCTAGGCTATTCCCAACAAATCGTTCTTTACCTCCAGGTAAAGATTTCTGAGTATATCTGGGTGCAGAGCAGGGGCTCCACCCACACAGCTCACTTCATCCTCACAGCCTCCTGGGTGAGGAACAGAGGCTCAGAGCACAGTAAACTGATTGCCTCAAGGCCAGGCAAGAATTCAGGTTCTCTTATAATCCTTTATTGCCCACTTTCAACCTCAGCCCAAGCCAGCAGCTCCCTTGACATCCTCGACCTTCAAGAAACCAGACTCCTCCCTCTAGTTGGTCTCTCATCTCTTTTCTGGGTCTCCTAGTATGGAAAGAAGGCCTCTCAGAAGTCCAGGCCTCTCCAGGCCCCAGCCTCCGCTCGGTGCTTCTCTCTGGCCCTTTTATTTTTCCTATCTTCCTTGACCTCCAAATCATCACATTTTTCTTGTCCTTCGTGCCAGCTCAAATTTCACTTCTCCAGAGAGCCTTCTTCAGGACCTATGGATCTTGGTCTCTTCTGGTTCTAATTAAAAATGCTCTATGATAGTTGGGTGCAGTGGCTCATGCCTGTAATCTCAGCACTTTGGGAGGCGGAGGCGAGAGGATTGCCTGAGCCCACAGGTTCCAGACCAGCCTGGGCAACCTGGCAAGACCTGGTCTCAACAATAAATTTAAAAATGAGCCAGGTGTGGTGGCACATGTCTGTAGTTCCAGCTACAGGCATGGGATGAGGTACAGGATGAGGATCATCTGAGTCCAGCAGGCTGAGGCTGCAGTGGCCATGAGCTGCCACCGCACTCTAGCCTGGGCAACAGAGTGAGACTCTGACTCAAAAAAAAAAAAAAAAAATTACTCTATGACTCCAAAACTTTCTTATTGATCATTTTCTTGCATTCATTTCTTCATATATCTTCTATAATATGCCAGGAACTGTGCTGGGCATTGCGGGGGACCTAGTGTCTCTTTAGATGAACCTTGCTTTCTCCTATTTGACATGAACTTCTTGCAGACAGAATCAGGTTTTCTACCTCTTCTGAGTTCTCTAAGGTGCCTTGCATGACTCTGGTCATAACCAGGAACGTCTTAGGAAGTTATGTTGAAATCAGTCTCATCAGGGCATCTTGGATGTTGCCTTATCCCTGGTGCATTCCTGAAAACCAAAGCTTTTGATTTTCTCCCATCCTTGGCCACAATCCACTCCGTGCTCATGGTCAGTTGCATTTCTAGAGACAGAGCACACAGATGGTGATTTTTCTGTCTAAGGAATGATCCAAACCATGACAAGGCTGGGAGGTGAGGAGAGGACTCTTTTCTCCTCTAGTTTCTCCTTCAGGTCTTAATGATCTTGTCCCATGCCAGTGGCAGTGGAGGGGACCAGGTAACAGGGGCCAGGAGGCCAGAGCCTATGGTGGCCCTCTTTCTGCTCCAGGGGACTGAGAAACTC
The DNA here is from genome assembly GCF_000164805.1 of Carlito syrichta. Lineage (NCBI taxonomy): Eukaryota > Metazoa > Chordata > Mammalia > Primates > Tarsiidae > Carlito > Carlito syrichta. The sequence goes on from NW_007232443.1 coordinate 31,584, forward strand.
AAGGTGTGAGCAGATGGGAGGATCATCATTGTATTTTTTAAAACTACTTAGTGATAAAAAACCATTTAGAAGTAGTGGTATTTGAGCAGAGCTGGTAGAAAACAGGAAGTCGGTGGCCTTGTGGATTCTCACACATGGAGACCAGAAGTGAAAATGTTCTGCCTACCTTGAATAGCAGCAGGCTGACAAAACAACAGGTGGGGAAGTGCTGGAGGCCAAGGCCTTGGTGGACTCCCTGTCTCCTGTAGTTTTATCTGCAGAGCTATGGGGATTGTCTCCTCCCCAAATCAGAGGATGAGGATTCTTACATATAAGCAGGGAGCCCCTTGGAGAGAGATGGGTGAAAATGTAAGAAGCCTCATCCTCTATTCTAGTCCCAGCTCCTTCCTTTGGATCTGGTGAGCTCAAGGTCTCTGGACCCCAGATGCTGTGTTTGTGTAAGGCTGCCATTGGACTTGAGGGCTCTTGAGGTCTCTGCCTGCTCTGAGGCTATTTCAGAGTTTGGGTAAATTTGGTGCTGGGGTGGGGTGGGGGGGGGGAAGGAGGTGGGTGGAGACACCTGTGTGTGTGTGTGTGTTTGTGTGTGTGTGTGTGTGTGTGTGTACTGCAGAGCTGAGCCAAGGATCATGTCTGGTCCCATCATATTCCCAGTGGGCCTGCCCAGGGCAGGTGCTCAATGAATGTTTGCCCAAAGAGTGAATGACTGCATGTTGAATGTTTTCATGCTCCTTTGCCCTGCCTCCTGACCACATCCCCTTGCATTAGTCTTCCTGTTTGGTCTGCAACCCTGAGTCCTTACAACACCCAAGAGTTGTAGGGTGAGGACACCAGCAAAGGAGATTAGTATGGCATAATAAGACTAAACTACGAAGATCACAGACCTGAAAATAAAATTTAAAAGTATATTTCTGTACAGCCTGCCTTCTTTTAGGCTCACTGTAATATCTCCCAAATGTTTGTTCAGTCTCCAGCTACCATCACCACCGTCCATTTTGTGGATGGTGCTCTTTTTTTTTGGAGTCGGAGTTTCACCCCGTTGCCCAGGTTGGAGTGCAGTGGCACACTCACGGCCACCGCAGCCTTGTCCTGCTGGTCTCAGGTGATCTGCCTTAGCCTTCCAAGTAGCTGGAACTATAGGCATGTGCCACCACTCCCAGCTAATTTTTTAAATTTATTGTAGAGATGAGGTCTTGCCAAGTTGCCCAAGCTAGTGTCGAACCTATGGGCTCAGGCAATCCTCTCATCTCAACCTCTCAAAGTGCTGGGATAATAGGCGTGAGCCACCACACCCGACCAGACACTGCTCTTTCAAAAATGATGCTTCTAACTAGTGCAACCTCTTTGGAAGACAGTATGGCGATTTCTGAAAGAACTAGAAATTGACCTTCCATATGACCCAGCAATCCCCCTATTGGGAATATCCCCAAGAGGAACTCAAATCATTCTACAAAAAATGATACCTGCACACACATGTTTGTTGCAGCTCTGTTCACAATAGTAAAAACATGGAGCCAACCATGCTGCCCATCGAAGCTAGACTGGATAAAAAAAAAGTGGTACATATACACAATGGAATATTATGCAGCTATAAAGAAGGACAAACATATGGATGGATTTAGAGTCTATCATACTCAGTGATCTATCACAGAAACAAAGTACAGAGTACCATATGTTCTCACTCATAAGCAGACTGTGAACAATTATAATACTATAAGAAAGGGATTGGCAGTAGTGGGAAACTGTCAGGGGAGGGGAGTGGGATTGGCATTTGAGGGAAACTGCTATGGGAGGGAGGGGCACACCTCATCAACAAGGGTACCTGCATAGTGAACATTTGTAAACCTAACCCTGAATTGTGTACCCCACATCTTTAAAATTAAAAAAAAAATAAGATAAAATAAAAATTAAAAAACCCCAAAAACAAAAATCAAGCTTCTTTCAATATGATGCTTCTTCAAGTTCTTTCCATGAAGGGAGAAAATCCATTTGTTCATGCATTCATTTATTCATCACCATTTATTGAGCACCCATTACTATGTATTAGACATTGGTTGGGAGCAAAGGATACAGAGATAAATCAAGAGCAGTTTCTGCTAAGAGCTCATAGTGAAATGAGTACTGAGCATGGTACTCCATGACAGTAATATGCCCAGGGCATTACTGAGAGAAGATAGCTCGAAGATGACTCTCTCTCCACGTGACAGATGGGAAGACTGAGGCCCAGAGCTGGCATGATGGATTCATGTCAACAGAACAGATAGTGGCTGATCCGGGTGAGCCTAGAGCCCAGATCTTCTGAGGCCCAGGCCAGCATTCTTTCTGCTCCCTGAGGCTGTTGCCCCTTCCTGTCTGCCCTTGGGGCACTTGCAAGACTATCAGTCTTGCCACGGCAGCCCAAACCGCTGTTGCTATGTTACAACATACAGGGTGCGTGGTGTCCCCAGAGCTGTCAATGCAGCAGAAGCAGTCAGAAGTAGAGTCAGCGAGTAGCAACTGCTCGTTTTTTTGGAGTCGGAGTCTCACTCTGTCACCCAGACTGGAGTGCAGTGGCCACTCCCGGCCACCGCAGCCTCGACCTGCTGGGCTCCGGCGATCCTTCAGCCTCAGCCTTCCGAGTAGCCAGAATTACAGGCATGCACTACCACACCCGGCTGATTTTTTGAGGTCTCGCTGCCCAGGCGGGTCTCGAACCTGCGGGCTCAGGCAATCCACTCACCTCAGCCTCCCAAAGGTGAGTGGATTGGCTGAGCCACCGAGCCCGGCTTGGTTATTTCTTAAAGGAGTCTGTCAATCTCCAGTCTATGTCAGAATCACCTGCAAGTTGTTTCCTTAGCAGGTCCTTGGGGAATTAACATTCTGGGCCTTGGGAAGAAGCTTAGGAAGATACCTCCAGCGATTCTGGTACAAGTGATCCTTGGAGAGACTTTGGATAGGTAGACGGGATGTGGGGAAGGGATATTTTCAGGGCTGGGGTGACCAGACAGCAGCATCCTGAGAATGTTCCCGTTCTCTCCAGGGCCTTTGTGAGGCCTTAACCTTCATTACTCCCTCCTGCCACATGCAGGTAGAGGTAGACAGGTATGGCACCCTACACTCAGGCCTTTGCTGTTCATGTACTGGTCTGCAACCCTTCCCTGCTTCATGCCCACTCCTGACCCTCTCAGTTCTGCAGATCAAACAATTTACTAAGAGAACCCTCAGCTGCACCCTAAGTGATGAACTGTGATTGTCTAAGGAGCCCCAGTGAGGCTCCTGGTTGGGCTCTGCAAGACAGATGCCAAGTGCAGACATAACTCCTGTCACTCGTTGAACCACAGGCACAGCAGCCTGTTTTTCCTCAAAGCAAAAGGTCAGCAGGTGAACATTCCTCCTGCATACCAGCTGCAGGGGAGCTTCTCCAAGCCTGTGTCCTTGTCTTCACACCGAGGGCTATGGGCTTATTCACTGGCACATCAAAATCCCCAGCCCTGAGCCCTCATGGTGCCAGGTCTTTGTTGCCAACTGCAGAAAGGCCTTTTTGTTTGGACGATTTCTCATTATTAAGCCAGAACTCACTCCTTCCCCCTTCCCACAATCCGTCATCTCCCTCCATAGATCATATTTCACTTTTCTCATCACCAGGTTCCAGCGTGACCAGCACTTCTGAGTCCTTCTTCCTCCTTCACTCCAGCTTGTCACCCCATGTTGCTAACTCTGCCTTTAAACTGTCTTTTGAATCTGTCCCTTCCTCCATTCCCACTGCCCCTGCTTGATTTTGTCATTTGATTGGACCATTATACAAGGTCCTGTTATAGACTGTGTCCTCCTCACCCCCATTCATATGTTGAAGCTGTAACCTCAGATGTGATGGTATTTGGAGGTGGTCTTTGGGAGGTAATTGGTTTAGAGGAGGTCATGAGGGTAAGGCCCCCAAGATGAGATTAGTTCCCTTATGAGAAGAAGAAAATAGAGACCAGAGCTCTCTCTCTTTACCATGTGAGGACGCAGAAAGGAGGAGACCATCTACAGGCCAGGAAGAGAGCCCTCACCAGGAACTGAATCAGCTGGCACCTTGATCCTGGACCTCCCAGCCTCTAAAATTGTGAAAAATTAATGTCTGTTGTTTAAGCCGCCCAGCCCATGGCACTTTGTTACAGTAGCCTGGGCTAAAACAGCCTCTTACCCTGCTTCTCTGCTTCCTGCCTCATCCCTTGTGTCGAATAATAGTTTCTTTCATACCACTTGTCACTGAATGTAGAAATATGTTATTGTGTTTATTTGCTTCGTGTTTAACTTCATAAACAGATGGCACGCTGCATGAAGCCATGTCTTTTGGCTCACCACTCTGTACCCTAGGCTGAACACCATGTCCAGCACACAGTAGGTACTTAACAATGTTTGTTGAAAAAATAACATGTGACTACAATAAAAGCCTCCCACCAGGTCTCCCTGCCTCCTGCTTCATTCCCTCTGATTCATATCTTAAGCTTTGGCCAGGGTCACCTTTTTAAAACACTAGTTTCATCCTACCTAACCTCTTCTCATCAGAGTTTATTGGGTCCCACCACCCTTTTGGGAGGTTTCTGGGAAGTTAAGATCAAGCTGATAGAAAGGAAATGTTCTGGGGGTCATTAATAATACTTTTAATTTTAAATTGTGGGTTTGCTTCAAACCCAAGACTGTGGGTTTGCTTCTTTGAGCCCATGAGCACTGCAGGAAATGAGTCAAGCTTCACAGTATCTAATGTCCTCTAGGTTGAAGCTTGATCAAATCAGCCCTGACTACCTTACTTGCCTCTCAGGCAGCAGACCTGGGTCTGCCGTCCCAGATGGGCACAGCCTACAGCACCTCTTGCTCTGCCGTTCACTCGTGGGACTCAGAGAACTTCCACACAGCAGGACAGTGGGGGCTCCACAGGTGGGACTCCACTTCCTAGGGACTATGTGTATTCTGTAACAGCGTGTGCCCTGTGGGGGGGTGGAGGGGGATACAGATATTTTGGGAGGACAGGGCAAACTCTTCAATCGTAGTTATTTACAAAGTTGGGAAAACACAGTTCAATAGAATTTCCTCTTCGGTCAGTCAACACTGGTCCATTTCCCTTCTCTCCTTACTAAGAGGAAGTTCCGTTAGCTCATAGAAACACCCCATCACTTATTCCTCAGCCTGGAAAAGCCCTCGAATGAGATTGCTCACTTGAAGAAGAATCAGGGCCTCCTGTTGGGGACTTTAATCCAAATTCCCAAGAAGTCTGCAAGTGCCTCATCAGTCGCAGCTGCCTGGAAGAACTCTCTCAATTTCTCCCATAGCCCTGGCTGTGCTGGATGGTCAGCAGCTCTAAGTAGAGGTAAACCAGCACCCACTCCCACTCTTTCTACAGAAGAGGAACACCAAGGGCTGAGTCTTCTGACTCCATTCTGTCCTGCAAGCTGCTTCCTGTCTGTCATTTCGACCAAAATGACTCCAGGTCCTTAAACATAATTCCTCCTAGTCTCTGAATCTTTTTTTTTTTTTTTTTTATAAACAAATCTATTTAACTTTAATTAATTTGACCACAAAGTAAGATTTTTAAAACAACTTTTAACCTTTTACAACTGGCCACACCTCAGTCTGCCTTAGGGACCTTTTCCATGGGGAAGGAGCCATCTCCAACACTTCATCTCCAGGAGAAAGTGATCAACCCCACTTCTATTTCCAGTCTTGACAAGGAGGCCTCCAGGGCAGAAGTCTGAGCAGGTCCCAAATGGTGTGACATTACTCAAATTCTCTGAAGGTGATAGGATCAGCACTTCTCCAGAACTGATTCTTTTCTCAGAACGAAAGAGGGAGAAGCAAGGTTGGAGACGAGGCAGGGGAAATGAAATGAGGTGTCCCCAGCCACCTCCCTAGGAATCCAGGCAGGACAAACAGAAGCACTTGAGAGGCTCAGGCCACAGGTCTGGGTTTGTTCCACCCACTGGGCTGAGATGCAAAGCTCCTGGCTTTTTATGGAAGGAGCAGGCTGCTTCTAGAATAGAATGCAGATGGCTTCCACACTGATGAGAACCACTCCTGGGACACACCCACAGGGCAGGAGCAGATGACAGGGCTCTAGGGAGGTCTGGTTTGCTGTCTTTCAGGGAGGGACTGACAGGTTCTCCTAAGTTGTCAGAATTCACATTAAAACACATGCTGCCTTTCTACCATTTCCTTTTCAATCTCCTGAAAGAATCGCTCTGCCTACTCCTTCTCGCTTTCATTTTCACCTGTTCCCAAGAAAAACTGGTCCATTTCCTCTTACAGGGTGAACAGCCAATGCCAGCTCTTTACACATGGAGCAGGACATGCCTGATGCCGTGTTAAACTCTTTCTATACTTGATCTCATTTAGACCTCACAACAGCCCCAGGAGGAGTTGTCAACTCCATGTTACAGATGGGAAATGAAAACTTTGAGAGGGTAAGTTGCCCGAAGTCACAGAGAGCATGAGGTCTTGAACCTGGGTCTGATTTGAGTCCAAGTCCTCATTCTATTTCCTTAAAGCAGCATCACACATCGCTTTCATGATCATCCTCAAGCATCAATAACCGAGCCCTCCACCAGCCACTGTGTCATCAGAAATCTGGTTTCACACGATTTCTGTGGTCCTGACAATTTATTGGAATGAAAAACATGTATCACTCATATTCAGAGCTTTGTGTTCAAAGCATATTCACAACCATTTCCTCAGTAGAACCTCACATCCCTATGAATTACACAAGTCAGTCAGTATTTTACAGATGAGGAAACAGGCTTAAAGAAAAAAATGACTGCCCAAGGTCTCACAGCAGAAAAACAGTGGAGTCAGAACTAGAATTCTGGGGTTCCTGAGATAACCAGAATTTTTTTTTTTTTTTTTTTTTGAGTTGTAGTCTCACTCTGTTGCCCAGGCTAGAGTGCAGTGGCCGCTCCCGGCCACCGCAGCCTCGACCTGCTGGGCTCCGGTGATCCTTCCGCCTCAGCCTTCCAAGTAGCCGGAATTACAGGCGCGCGCTACCACGCCCGGCTAATTTTTGATTTATTGTAGAGATGAGGTCTTGCCTGCCCAGGCGGGTCTCGAACCCACGGGCTCAGGCAATCCACTCACCTCAGTCTCCCAAAGGCACAGGATTACAGGCTGAGCCACAGAGCCCGGCTCAGAATTTTTTTTTAACAGTATTATGCAACCTCTTCAATAAATTAATGAAAAATAAATAAATAAATCTTTCTAGGGAACCCAGAGGAATCCTCCCACAAGCCTGTTTCCAGAGGGAGCGATCAGACCAGCACCTGAGCATCTCATCAGAAAGGCAGGGAACCTGGCTGGATTCCCTGGATCAAAATGTCTGTTTTCAGAATGCAACAGAGATGACTCTGGGGGTAGGCACAGGTCTGTCGCCCCCTCCCAGCCGCTGTGCCTATGGTCTGTGAACTCCCTTTGTTTGAAGACAGATTTCAAATGGACTGTTGGGAAGCAGAGTCCATACCTGTTCCCTTTCTGGCTCCCAGTGACTGGTACTCTTTTGGCATTATGCCATGGACTCCCACTAGACCTGTCAGACCTTGGCATGAAAAACAAGCTGGGTCTGGGAAGATGGCTTCCAGAGTCCACTTCCTCCCATCCCAGGTCAGGCAGGGTCAGAAATGTTACCCCAGAGGTCAGCTTGGCTAACATCCAGCATAGAGGACCCCCTAAAGGTGGGGTCCTTATTTTAAAGATGGGGAAACTGAGGGCATTTAACAAGTAGCTGGATCAAGGTCACAGAACTGAACACTGAAAGAGCAGGGACACCAGTCCAGTGCCCACTGCCCTGTCCTCTGGATTTGTAAATGAACATTAGCAGCAAACACAAGTGCAAGTTCCAACCCTGACTCTCTAGGGTTAGCTTGAGATGGTACCCTAGCCCAGAGGCCACTTGAAGGGCTGAGCTGAGCTTTGACCAATACAAACAATGACGACTTTTCTGGAACTGTCAACAAGATGGTGGGGCAGCAGAGTGGGCAAGGGATGCTATTCTATCTTCCAGAGAGAGGGAGATGTCTGCAGATGGACATCAGAGATGCCCCACCAGATGGGATGGGTTCTGAGCCAGAAGTCTCGTTTGGGGTCTCAGCTCCCTCTGACCCCCTGTGACTCCACAATAATGTATGGATTGGCTGACTGACTGTCCAGGGCAGATATACCTTGAGATCTTCCAGGGACAGCTCTCTGCCTAAAAGGCCTGCCAGGGTTTGAGGGGAAGCTTTTCCATAAGATCATCCCAGAGATAAAGCCTAGCCTGTGCTCCCTCCTTTTTCCCCCTAGAAATGACCCCTGCATTGAGGCCCTGAATCTCCCATCCTCAGTCCTCATTCTGCTGGAGGCTCTGACCCTTGACTGGCCTATGGGGGAGGCCCAGGTCTGAGATGACTTCAGCCTGGTGGCCTCGTCACAGCTCCAGAAAACCCCATGGTTCCCCTGAGCAAATAATCCTTTACGTCACAAGAAAGGGTCCAGAGGAGGGAGGAGGCCTCCACCCTACCTTTCTCAGCTCTGCCAGAGTCTGCAGGGCCCCAGTGAGCAGAACAGGCTAATGCCACCCACACATGCAACACTAGTTTAGCAAGATGGCCTCCTGCTGCCCCCGACACTCTGCCCAGCCCTGCAGTTCCTAGAAAGGACTGGCCCCAATGGGCTTGCAGAAAAGTGCCCAGACTGCTTCATGTTTCACTTCTGACCCCTGGAGCTCCTTTTCCTGGTCCAGGTAGGGGAGCAGGCATGGCTGAAAACAAAAGCAACCCTTTTGCTCAAGTCACTCATTTGAGTGCAGGCTGGAGATCAGTGGCAGGGTGACCAGGTCGGAGTTGAAGGTACCCAGGAAACTGCCTGGGGTGGCAGCATAGTCCAGAGGTGCAAGATCATGGGCAAAGCTCCAGTCAGATGCTCCCAGGTCACCACAGCTGGTCAAGTCCAGAAGTGGCCAATCCTTGGCTGGTTGGTTCCACTGTCTAGGTGAGGCCCCTGAGGGAGCAAGCGTCATTCTTAGGGGATCCTGTTTCAAATAGCCCTTAGCCAGGGCTGGTGGAGGCCAGCCTGCCTCAGCATCCAGGCACATCCTGAATTTGGGGCCAAGGCCATCTGTTAAGGGGGACTCTTCCTCCAGGCAGCCTGTCTTGGTTGTCTTCTCTTCTGTGCATCTGGTCTGCTTCAGGTAGCCCTGGAATGCTACCGCAGCTGAGTCTTCTTCCTCAGGCACCTCGGGCTCTTGGGGACTGACATGGCCTAAGGTTGAGCCACCCAGTGTGTCCCCAGGCTGCCCCTCAGAGTTTTGACAGTGGCCAATGCCACTGTCATCCTGGCCTGTGCTGTTACTCCTGGCCTGCTGCTCCCAGGCAGACCCCATGCCAGGGCTCAGGCTGGGCTCCTGCAGGCAAATCCCACTGTCTGTGCTGTCGCTGCTGCCAATATGACAGCTGCCCTCCATCTCCGGGTGCTCTCCGCTTCCCAGAGTTCCACCGGCCTGAGGGTGGGGGGCAGGGAGGAGGAACTGGGGCTCTTCAGTCTGCAGGGATGGTTTGGTACTGCCAAAGCCACTGTCCGTGCTGCCATGCAGGTCCGAGTTCCTCAGCTCTGGGGACACTTTCAGGAAGGGCTCCTCATCCAGGGGGTGGATGGTGTCTTGGGCCTCTGGGCAAGGAAGCTGGCTGACGAGGATGAAGGGGCTGGGCTTCTCGAAGACCTGGGAAAGGGAGGGCAGAATGAGAGAGGTGGGGTCACCAGCAGGAACCCACCCCAGTGCTGCCAGGTGAGGCCACAGGTCCCAGAAAAGAGCTTCAACAGAGAGGCCTGTGGAGCCTGGATCCTAAGGCAGTTTATTCTTTCTGTTTTGTCTTAGAATAAGGCTTTTCTCTTGATGCAAGCCAGTGTGGCCAGGTCAGATACATAAGAAGCCTGTGTTCTTGGGGCCCGGATGGAATGACAGGCAGAGCCTGCTGGGAATGGGAAAAATTCTCAGGTGGCTCCATCTTTCAAATTTATTTCAGAACAGGCCAGACCCATCTAGAAGAGTGTCTTAAACTTTTTGGACTATGACCCCAAATCAGAAATAAGTTACGTAATAACTTGTATATATAATTCATATATAAATAACTGAAACCAGCTTCACAAAATAATATTGAGCATGATGACCTATGTGCCATAATATAGCCTGTCTGTTCTGTTCCCTCCTAGTCCATCTAATCCTACTCATCTCATTTTAAAAATTCTGTACGCGGCTGGGCTCGGTGGCTCAACCTGTAATCCCAGCACTTTGGGAGGTGAGGCGAGTGGATTGCCTGAGACTGTGGGCTCGAGACCAGCCCAGGCAACTTGGTGAGACCACATCTCTACAATAAATCAAAAATTAGCCAGACAAGGTATTGCGTGCCTATAGTTCTGGCTATTTGGAAGGCTGGCGTGGAAGGATCACCAGAGTCCAGCAGGTCGATGCTGGGGTGGCCATAAATGTGCCACTGCACTACAGCCTTAGTGACAGAGTGAGACTCCAACTCAAAAATAAATAAATAAATAAAATTCTGTATGTGAAACACCAAATTAACTTCTCCATTCCCCAAGGTGGGACCTGCACAAACAAAGTGGCTGTGGTGTGGGGGAGGTGGCACAGGTACAGAACTAGCAACCAAGGATCTGCCCCCATTCATTGCCAAGAATCCCATGGAAGTCAAGTAACCCTTCGCCCCTTCACTCCTCTGTCCTAGCCACACTTGTATTTTCTGTCCCAGAACACATCGAGCACAGTGCTGTCTCAGGGCCTTTGCACAAGCTACTCCTTCTGCTTGAAATACTCTCCTCTCAGCACTTTGTATGGCTGTATCCTCCTCATTGTTCAGGGCTCAGCTCAGGATTCACCTCTTCAGAGAGGCCACTATGGCCAAAGGAATGCTCCAGCTATTCTTTCCATGTGAACCTTGTTTGCTTCTTCCTAGCACTTAGTTCCTGGAATTACTGTATTTTACTTATTTGTTTTCTGCCCCTTCCACCATACATACCATTACTCATCTCTATATTTCCAAAAGAACATAAGCTTCTCAAGGGCAGGAACTGTCTAGTCTTGTTTGCCATGCTGTCACTACAGCCTAAACTGTGCTGGCATAAAATAAGCACTCATAAGGTCTATTGACTGACTTACTGACTCACTTACACCTGCCCTCATTTCCTTGGTATCTGAGGTCTCAAATGCAGCTTTTACTGGTTGAATCCCTATTACTTTCACATCGCTTGGTGATTAAGAATGTGTACTCTGGGATAACCCCTTGGATCCACTCCTGCTCTGGGAGCTTTTCTGCCCTCTCAATAAATCCTGCTTCCCCCTTCCCCCCAAAAAATGTGTACTATGGAGCCAGATTTTGTGGGCTCAAATCCCAACTCTGCCTCTTACCAGATTTGTCACCTTGGTCAAATTACTGAACTTCTCTGTGCTTTGGTCCCTCATCTGTAACACGACTATAACAACAGTACCTGCCTTATGTTGTGGTTAACACATGTAAAGTCTGAGAGCAAAGCATGGTATATAGGAGGCATCAATAAATGTGCTGAGTTGAACTTTATCCTCCAGTAATTCTGTAAGGGAAGTATTATTACCTTTATTTCCTAGAGGAGAAAACTGAGGCTCTCAGAAGTTAAGCAACTTGCACAAAGTCACACAGACTTTGTGCTACACAAACTTTGTGCCAAGAGCCTAGAATGTATGTTCAACTGTCCTGATTTGAAATTTCTTGCTTTTCTAGTAATACTTACCTGGATTATGGAAAGATCAGATCAAACCAGCTGATGAATGAGAACAAACTAATGAATGCAAAAGTGCTCTGAGCATTACAATTTATTCATGAAGTTAGTAATGACTATGATCATTAGGTGAAAGGAATTGGGCTATATTTATCCTGAAGAGAAAAAAACAAAACTCTCCAGGACAAGTCAAATTTCCAAAAGCACAGAAGGAAGGAAAAAAACAAAACAAAACAGAAGTCGCATGCCCTCTCGGCATTTTTGCATCTATGTCTATTTCACTGCTTTGCATTCAAATTAATAGCTTACACACTGGCTGGAATCAAGCCCCTTGGGACCACATTAGTCAGCTTCTTCCTAAACAGCATTTTGCATGTTCAGGTAGTAGGTGTTCAGTATCTGTAGCTCAATTGCCAACTCACTGTTTCTAGATGTCTCTCCTGATCCCCAGCGAAGTGTCTCCCAGTCAGTGTACCACAACCACCCTGCTCCCACCCCTCTGCTTTCTAGTTATCACGTCCTGGTTGCCCACCCCTGAGAACAGGCTCAGTGTATTCACCTATAAGCCATCACCACTCCAGTTCCCAGTCCTGCACATAGTATGTGCTCAAAGTACTTGTTAAACAGGCCAGTGAATACATGTTTGTGGAACTGAATCTCCCAGGAGCACACAGAAAGAACCATGAGTTGCATACTTCAGCTACATACAAGGAAGAACTTTACAGTCCTCTAAGGTTGTAGGGGCTGCTGTCCCCAGTCTCTTCATCATACTTTTCTTTCTCTTTTTGAGTTGGAATCTCACTCTGTTGCCCAGGCTGGAGTGCAGTGGCACACTCACGGCCACCCCAGCATCGACCTACTGGGCTCAGGCGATCCTTCTGCCTCAGCCTTCCAAGTAGCCGGAATTACAGGCACATGCTACCAAACCTGGCTAGTTTTGTGTTTATTTATTATAGAGACGAGGTCTTGCCAAGTTGCCCAGGCTGGTCTCGAACCCACGGGCTCAGGCAATCCACTTGCCTCAGCCTCCCAAAGTGCTAGGGTTATAGGCTGAGCCATCGAGCCCGGCCCATCATACTCTTCTACTAGGGTGCTGGAGCTGGGAATACAGTTCTTTTTTTCCTGGACAAACACCCTAATTTGGCCAGGCAGTCCTACCTTTCCACTACCACACACATACTTCCTGAGTGTCAGACAGTCTTCGTCTCTCTCCTTACTTTTTCTAGAGATTCTATGATCCCTCTGGATTCCTTTCCCAGCTGTGAATTTCTCTGGGGTCCCTGCCTCACTGACCAAGCCGGGTCCTTCCCAGCCAAGCCCTCAGTCATCACACAACAATGCCAGCTTTGGGGGCTGTGGTCCGGCAACCTTCAACACAGCCTGAACTCCAGGCCAGAGACAGACCCAGGTTTGGAAAATGGTACTCAACCCTTGCAAGTTGAGCTTTGGAAACTGGTTTGCGACATATGTTTCATTTGTCAGGACAGTGTAACAAGAGGACACACCCTGGAAGGGCAGAAGGTCCTGGCCTCCTCCATGAGCTTTTCCCCCATTTCCTCTCCACTCTGCCCATGCCCACTCTGATAGCAGCTCAAGGACCAGCAAGTACTTCCGGTCTTTTGTTCTTTCAGTGGGAACACCCATTGCCACTGAGGGTGGGATAACAGGCTCCAGGGCTGGCTCTTCCTGGCTGCGTGGCCATGAGCATGTAACAACTTCTCTGTGCCTCAGATGCCTCACTTATAAGATAAGGATAATGTCTGTGCCTGCCTTGGAGAGTCAACACACAGGGGCTAGTCCAAGGCCTGCTACTGGTATATCCTAATGTCCGGCTCTGGGTGACTAAGGTTTGCAATTACTCAACACGTGTTTGTTCTGGGCTACTAGGAGGCAACATTCTCAGAACTGGGCTTTGTGTTTACTTCCTCCCTCTGTCCCCCATGGTGCCTGATCAAAGCATCACCAGGGCCAAAGGTGCAAGCAGGCTGAGGGAATGGTCTGTCTGGGAGGAACTTCCTGTCCTCCTGGGAACTCTGATGTGGCTGGGAGGGATAACACAGGCCTTGCTGGAAGACTCACCAGGACAGTGGGCAGCTTTCTCCGGCGCCGCACGTACAGTTGCAGGGCCAGGCAGTAGGCGAGGACTCCACAAAGCAGCAGGATGAAGGTGAAGAAGATGCAGAGGATGGTCATGGTGAAATCTGTAGGCCCAGAGAGATGCATTTGTGGCCTGGCACCATGGGACATGCAGGGATGGTCCCCACAGATCCCTCAGTCACTCTCAGAAACCACTCAGTGAGTGGCCCCAGGCAACCTGTAGGCCACAGCTCTAGGTGTGGCTAGGTTTCTGCAAATCCCTGCCTGGTCTTTCAAACCCTGCCCTGAAGGATTCCCTTATTATACCTACTAACTGCTTCCAGCTCTCTGCACATAACTCACTCACACCATAGCAAACAGTAGAACAGGATGGCACAGCCAGTAAGAAGAAAGGGCGGCCAGGCCTGGGTTCAAATCCCAGTTTTGCCACTTACTAGCTGTGAGACTGTGAATAAATTGCTTAATCTCTCTGAGCCTTAGTTTGTTCATCTATAAAATGAGAAAACTTATAGCACCTACCTCATAAGATGGCTGTGAAGCACATAAATAGCATTTCTCAAGTACCAAGTACTTTTCTTATGCCATCAGGTCCTTATAACAACCTCCGGAGGTAAATGCTCTCACCAGTCCAATTTTACAGATTCTGAGGCACAGGCTCACTTAAGTCACTTGCTCAAAGTCCTGTACCTCATTTGGTAAGGCTGAGATTTGAACAAAACTATTTCTTACATCAACGACCAAATGTATAAAAGGCTCTAAGGCTGCCTGGCACACAGTTAGGGCCTTACTCTGCATTGAGACTTCAATGGCATGGCATTGTTGAATGTCCTCCATAAACTCACATTTATTATAGACCTAGAAGGAGCCACTTTCATCTTGGCCCTGCCCACACTGGACTGGGCACTCCCAGAGTACTTGAGGTTGGCACGGGTCATAGGGCACTTGACATCTGCTGTCTTGAGCTGCTCACATGGCCTCCTCTGTGTACACTCTGTCTCCCTGGCTGGGCTTCAAGATCCTTGTGGGCAGGACCATGGGCTCTACACCCCATATCCTCTCTCTTCCCTATGACCCCAGCACCTGGCTGAGAGCCTGAAGCAGTGTCTGTTGACTCTAGCAGCCCTGGTGCGAAGTCAGCTCAGTTCTGCTTTCTCTGGTGTGGCTGGGGGGAGGTAAGGAGAAGCCTTTTGTACTCCTGGTTCTGAGGAAGATCATAAGAGAACTGTAACAACAGGAACTAGCACAGCTGACTGAGGATGGCCTGGGGGAGGGGGTTTCTTGGGAAACATAGCTGTGTTAAGTGGAAAGCTCCAGAATTAGGAGACTTGGCTCTGCCACCAAGTCCCAGCTGTGCAGCCCTAGGAAGTTGCTTATACCGAGCTTCAGGTTTCTCATCTCTAAAATGGGTCAATAGGACTTCTCTCACAGGTTGTGTGAGGATAAAGAGCTATGCAGGGCAGTGCCTAGCACCAGCATTCTGGAACGAATACTTTTTTGGGCCCCGGCGGGGAGATTGCCAAGACCCTCCCAGTGTCCCTTTTGTCCTGACTGTAGTCTTGATCAACTCACACTGCTTGGTGAGGATGATGCACTCCTCTTCAGACCATAAACCCTTGTTGATTCGGGAGCTGACAGATGGTTTCACCTTGACACAGAACTTTCCCACCTCTCCAGAGGTTGGGAAGCTGAAGTTTTCATTTTTTACCTTCTTCTTTGTGAACTGAAACAAAAACAACGACACTAAACAAAATCCTCTTATTTCATGGCTCGCAATCACTGAGAGCTGGAGGGGACCTTTAGAGGTAATTGTGGCCAAGCCCTCTCGGTCTTCTTGGCCTAAGGCAGCAAACTCTGCAATTATCAATGCAGTTCAAGATCTCTGTAATTACCACAATTTATTTTGTGTTAAAAGAGAAAGGGGAGTGTTTTATAGAAGTTGGAGATCTTTCCAGAAGAGGCTGGAATCAACTGTGGTAGAGAGGAAAGGGGAGAGGTTTTGCAGATTCCAGCTCTTCTATTAACAGGGGTGCCTTGGGTAAGTTCCATAGCCTCCCAGAGCCTCACTACTCCATCTATAAGATGAAATAAAATACCACTGCAAGGGAATCAGAAACAACAGCTATGGAATGTCTCAGATGGCACCCATCACAGGCAGAGCCTTCCCCACCATTTCACAGGAGCACAGCTTTGAGGGCTGAGGTCATTTCAACTCCCTCCTCCACCCCACTCCCTAGGCCTTCCCTCTACTCTGCCAGCAAAGTTCATCAGCAGCACACAAGAGGTGCTTCCAGCCCAGAGAACAGGGAAGCCCGAGGAGCACTGGCCCTGTGGTCTTGGGGAACCTCATACCGTATAGTTTCCTGGCACCTTGCGAATAGCAATCTCATACTCGCGGAAGTGACTGAAGATACTTTCATATGTGTTGCCTGCGGGGGCCATCTTGGGCCTGGGAGGCTGGATCATCCCGAGGATGGTGCCGTCGTACATCTCTAGTTTCACGCTGCCAACTGTCAGAGTCACTGGGTGGGGGGTGGAGGGGGCAAAAGCATGAGGTCTGAGGACTGGGACGGCCTAGGTGTCCCATCCATGCCTTGCCTCGGGGTTAAGCTTTACCATCCCTAAAACCTAGACCACAGGTTTCCCAGCCCAGCAGAACACAAGGACTTGAGGAGGGGATGGGTGCATGCTAAAAATACAGATGCCCTAAAATCAGATACATTGATCAAAGGAATAGGATAGAGATACTAGAAATAAACCCACACATCTATATCCAACTGATTTTTGACAAAGGTGTCAAGAACACACAATGGAGAAAGGGCAGTCTCTTCAATAAATGGTGCTGGGAAAACTGGCTATCCACAAATAGAAGAATGAAGAGGGACCCTATATCACCCCTTATATAAGAATTAACTCGAAACTGATTAAAGACAAGTGTAAGACCTGGATTTATAAAACTGCTACAGGAAAATCTAGGAGCAGAGCTCTGTGACATTGGACATGACAGAGATTTCTTGGATATGACCCCCAAAGCATAGGCAACAAAAGCAAAAATAGACAAATGGAATTACATCAAACTAAAAAGGTTCTTCACAGGAAAGAAGACAATAGAGTGAAGAGACAACCTACAAATTAGAAGAAAATATTTGCAAATCATACATTGGATAAGGGCTAATACCCAAAATATGCAAGGAACTTAAATTACTCAATAACAAGAAAACACATAAAATGGACAAAAGACTTGAAGAGACATTTCTCTAAAGAAATGGCTCTAAAAATGGACAAAAGACTTGAAGAGACATTGCTCTAAAGAAATGGCTGACAGATATATGAAAAACTGGTCAACGTCTCTAATCATCAGAGAAATGTATATTAAAACCACAATGAGTTACCACCTCACACCTGCTAGACTAGCTATTAACTAAAAGATGAAAGATAAGTGCTGGTGAGTATGTGGAGAAAAGGGAGTCCTTATACACTGATGGCTGTCAATTAGTACAACCCTTACACAAAACAGGAATGGAGGCTCCCAAAAATCTAAAAATAGAATTATAGATGATCCAGTCATCCCACAACTGAGCATATTGTCCAAAGGAACTGAAATCAGTATATTGAAAAGATAGCTATGCTTCCATGTTCACTGCAGCATTATTCACTGTAACCAAGATAGGGAAACAACATAAGTGTCCATGAATGGATGAACAAGTTTAAAAAATGTAGTATATATACATAATGGAATATTATTCAGTCTTTAAAAAACAAGAAATTGTCATTTGTGATAACATGGAAATACCCAGGGGATATCATGTTAAGTAAAATAAGCCAGGCAGAGAGAGACAAATACCATATGATCTCACTTATAGGCAGAATCTAAATCAAATTCTTCTAGAATCAAATTCATAGGAGTAGAAAGTAGAATGGTGGTTACCAGAGGCTGGAGGTTGAGGGAGGAAAAAGGGGACAGGGAAAGGATAGGTTATTGGTTCAATTAGGCAGGAGGAGTAAGTTCTGGTGCCTGCAAGATGGCTACAGTTACTAATAATATATTGTTGTATTTCAAAATAGCAAAAAGAGAGGATTTTAAATGTTTTCACCACAAAGAAATGATAAATATTTGGGGTGATAGGTATGCTAATTACCCTGATTTGATCATTCCAAAATGCATACGTGCACTGAAACACCACACTGTACCTCATAAATACACACAATTATTATTAAAATTAAAAATAAATGAAAATTTCAAAAAAATTTTAAGATGGAATGTTCTCAACGCTTCATTGTTAAGCATAATATTTATGGTAGGCTTATGTGTAGATGCCTTTCTACAGGTTAGGGCATTTTCTTCCTACTCTAACTCTGCAGAGTTTCTTTTTAAATGATGTTTTCCTTTGTAAATAGTTAATATGATAAATTGCATTTATTACATTTTTGGGTGGAAAGCTTCAATAGACACAAAAATGTGATGATTTCCAATGTCACAGATTCAATAATTGCAAACATTAAGCCAATTTTGTTTCATCTATACCCCCTGCATGAATTGCTGTAGTATGTTAAAGAAAATCCCAAGCACTGTATTATTTATTTCTTAATTACTGAAGAATATATCCCTAACATAAACACCTACTTTTAAAATATAACTACTATGCCGTTATCAGATGTAACAAATGAATAAAATATCTTGTAATGTATCTTAAAAACCATCCCATATACAACTATGACTACTTCCTCAAAAATGTCCTTTTATAATTGTTTTGTTCAAATCAAAACACAAAGAAGAACCAAACATTAAAAAAAAAAAATACAGATGCCCTAGACCCACTCAACACACAGTGACTTTGAATTTCTGAGGCCAAGCCCTGGAAATATATATGTTAGACACACTTCCCAGGAATTGTTTCTGCAGCCAGCAGAGCAGGGGCTTGTGGTCTGGCATTTGGGAGCCAATGACCTCCTAGACCATCCGCTGCAGGCAAGCTCACCATGCACATAGAACACGCTCAGTCCCAACTGGTGAGATGGAAGCATCCCACTGAGTCTGGGGCTTATCCTTCCTCTTACCTCGCTGGAGAGAGATTCCCAATTTCCCTTCAGTAGCACCTCTCCTTTCATTAAAGAAATGAGCCCTGGAAGTTCACTCCTAAAGGGGGAAGGGCCACACCCAAATTTTGCCTACTGCTTACTGTCCCATGCTAAGTATTTACAGATTTGCTTCCCCTCTTTAAACCCAACAAGTTCACGGGCCTGTTTCTCATGACTCAGCTACCCCAACCCATCCCAAGACCTCTCTTTTGTAGGATAAACAACTCTAGTTCCCTTTTAAATCTCAAACAAACTTTGGCTATTTTTTCAACCTTCTCCAAAGTGCTGCCCTGCTTGGGCAACAAGGGAAGCCTGGCTAACAAGGCAAGCTATGGGAATGGAGAGAAAAGACTGGCTGGAAAGGATCCCAAAAAGCAATGTTCTAGGTCAAGGGGAGGAAAAGCACCTTCATCCACAGTGAAGCGGGTATTGGCGAAGGTCCAGTTGGAGTGCCAGCCGCTGTCCACTGCCCGCACTTTGACCCGGTAGCCATTGTTATGGTACAGGTCCAGAGTCACCATGGTGAGGTCACAGGACAGTGCCAAGGTCTGGTTACAGGTGGGGATGAGTTTCCAGGGCTCTTGTCCACCATACCTAAGGAGATACCAAGGTAAGCACTAGAGAGGAACTTGTGATCAAACCTATCTCCTTTAAGAGAGAAGCCAGAGGCCAGGGAAAGAGCTCACATAATGGGAGAAACTGGTACAGCCTCAAGGTACTTCCTTTAGTTGAGGGCATCTCATTGCAAGAAGTCTCCCCTGGTTCTGGGACCCTGTGCCAATTTCTCTGTGGTCCAAAAGACTCTTAGATAGGAATGTGAGGAACTCAAGTCCCAGCTCCTTCAGGAAGACTTGCTGGACCTCGCAACACAGCTGGTCTTTCCCTTCTCCCAACTGCAGTTGTAGCCTTTAGGGCTTCCCTATCTTCCAGCTACACTGTGGAAGCTTTTCCTGGTCTTCCAGAGAGAAAAGCCTTGAGGGCAAAGGCAGTATCTCCGCCTTCTCTCTCCAGGCTCCCAGGACATTGCTTTGCACAGACAAAACTCCATCAGACTTGTCAATTGATGTATATGTGCCAGGGTCCCTCCTGGTCTCACCTTAATAGCAAGGCAGGGAAGTAGGAGGAGTGGAAGCCATCTGCTCCCTCCCTCACATCCCTCCTCCCTCCATTCTCCCTTTTCCTCACCTCAGGAGTGCCACTTCATAATAGGTACTTTCAGACTGATTTGAGATGGGCATCCAGTGGAGGATGTGGTGGAAAAACTCTGCTTTGAACCACACAGACGGAGGTCTGGGGAGTTCTGTCCCTGAGGAGAAGAGTGTCAGTACCAGAGCTAGGAGAGCCCCCCCCCAGGGATGAGGAGGAGGAAGAGGGTGACAGCGAGGAATATAACAGCTATCATTTATTGAGAGCTTTACTATGAGCTGAGCACTGTACTAAGCACTTTACGTATGTTTCACTTAATTAGTACAATAGTCCCACACGGTAGGCATTGATGGCTCCAATGTTACCAAAGAAAAAGGAGACGCAAAGAGGCTAAGTGAACTGCCCAAGGCCAAAGGAGTCAGTAAAAGATAGAGTGGGGACTAGAATCCAGATATGTCTGATTCCACAGCTAGTGTGTGTTCTTGAATTATTGCTCCATGCTGTCTATGATCAGAAGCCACAGTGGCGGCTGAGAAAAGTCAAGCTAGGTCTAACACATCCCAAATGAGAAGGCAGGGGCCAGGGGCCAAGGCATGACAGTCATGAGCTCTCAAAAGAGCTAGACCCCAGCGCTGCCCAATCCCTGTCCCCACCCTAGCACTATGCCCAGGCCTGCCCTCCATCCCCACACCTGGTCCCCATCTTGGCCCAGCTCTGGCTCTAGCCCAACATGACCTCTCTGGCATTCTTTAGGATCCCAGCCAGCCTGCTTGTTGATATCTGCCTGTTTCCCTTCATAGGTCTCCTGGGCTCCCCAGATTGAGTGTTTGCTTCTAGAAGGGCTTTGCCAATAGCCAGATACCCAACCTCTGACTGGGTGAGGACAGACAGAATGAATCAGCTCTGGTTCTAGACTGGACTAAGAACATCCTCACAAAGAGCTATCACCCTTGACTCCAAGGTGAGATACTAAATATCCATCCCTAGCTCTGCTCTCCTGTGCCCTCTGCCTCCAACATACACCACACCCCAGGAGAAACATCACTGAACCTGTTCTCTTGCAAGAATGCAGTAAACACATCTACTTTGAGTATTGCTGACCAAGCAGAACGAAGTGCAAAGCCAGTGGCTGGCTGGTTCCCCTTCTCTCCTCCTTTGCCCCGTGACGGCAACTCTGCTCCTGCTTCCCTTGATCTCTACTTCACGTCATCTCTCTGATATCATGCACCTTTTCTTCTGACTCCGTCATTCTCACTTAGAAAATACATCTGTCCCTGTCTCTTGCTTTCTTTCTTGTACTGTCTTTGATCCTCTAGTCTGTGTCTCGATTTCAAAACATTAGACAGAAAGTGAGAAATGCAGCCAGTCTTTGTGGTGTTTGGGCTGCATATCTCCGACTCAGCTCTCGGTCACGTGAATGGCTGACTGTAGGCTTTACTTCGAATTTTGGCATCATGAAGAAGTGGTTTCGGTCCCTACTGGCTCTGTTTCTGCCCTTGGTCTCTCCAACTCCAGCCCTTTCACTCTCTCTCTCTCTCTCTCTCTCTCTCTCTCTCTCTCTCTCTCTCTCTCTCTCAGGTTTACTCTGTTCAGTTGCAGAAACTTTCCTGGAGAGCTGGCTGAGCTAGGGGCCTGGGCCACCGGAAGAGACAGGCAGGTGGTGGTGGGAATGAGTTGGGGGTGCGGGTACAGGCAAAGCAGGGATGATCAGAAGAGGGGGATCAGTGAAGGATGAAGATGAGATGGGAGAAAGGCAGGAAGAGGTTAATCGAAGGGCTCAGGAAAGAGTAAGAAGATCAAAATTATTCTCCAGGGGACAAGCAGTCCCATCATTTGAACCCGAACAGTAAAAAAGCTAGGGCGAAATTGATAAGCTCAGCGAAAGGTGGGAAGATGACGAATTTGGCAGGGGCGGGGAGGTGCGGGGGTCACAGACATTGCACATATTTCTCTATCCATCCCACCCCCCAGATCCCATCTTCATCGGTCTCAGCCTCTTCCACTTCCACAACAGGTGAGCCTAAGACCCAGTCTTGCCAGAGTGAAGGAGCCCAGCGGGGACGGGGAAGGTAACGGGCGCCCGTCTCCCCAGCCAATGGAGTGGTTCCCGGGATGCAGAACTTTATGGGAGGGGTGAGGTCGGGCCGGAGTCGGATCGGGCTACCTGCACAGCCCGGGGCGGGGCAGGGCCGGGTCCGGGAGCCTTACCGTGCGCGCCAGAGCCGTGGCACAGGCCGAGCAGCACCGCCAGGAGTACTACCAGGCACGGCAGCATCCTGGGCGCCGCATCGTCCGGAAAGGGAGCCGAGCCGGCCGACGCGCCTCCCGCGGCTGCTCGCCCGCTGGGGAATGAAGCCTCGGCTGCCCGCCCCTCCCGCGCCCCGCGGGCGGACGTCACGGGGCGGGGCGGCTTTCGTTCCGCCCCAGGCCGCCGCATCCGGGAGTCGGCGTCCCGCCTGGGTCCCCCGCCCGCATGGCTTCGTGTGGCAAGGGCACGACTGCCCCAGGGGTGGCCGCGGGCTCCAACCAACTCCTTCTGCTTGCCTCCAAGGCCGTCGGGTCAAAGCTGTCCTGACAGCCTGGACACGTGTGTGTGTGTGTGTGTGTGTGTGTGTGTGTGTGTTGGGGCGCAGGTGTCGAGGGAACAGCCTGGTCTCTGTGAATGCAGAAGGTGGGGTGGGCAGGCTTGGCGTTGGAGCTCCGAGTTGGGGGAGGAAGTTGTTCCAGGCACCGAGGAACGTCTTGGTGTTGCCCTGGGACCTACTTGGAGGGCTCTGAGCTAAACCAAGGGCTGAGTACACCGACCCCTACCTGATTTAATGTTTTTGGAGGAGTGTCCACGACATCTCCCAGCCCCTTTCGTTTTCCCTCGCTTGCCTGAAATCTTGTGTTCAGACCTGTTTTTCTGCTGGGTGAGAGCACTCCTGGAGTACTGGGTCACACCTGAGCACATGCTCTGTCACTCACATCTCTGTCACTTGGCTTATCTGAGACTTACTTCCATGTGCACCAAAGATGTAAGGGCATGGGAGACAGACTCTGTCCACCTCACTTTTTACTGGAGGGTGAAATCTGCTTCAGAGTGTATGTGTGTTCATGCACTTGTGGTCATACATGATTTGCAGTGACTGGTGGGTCTGGATTTGAAATCAATTGTGGTTTTGAGCCTGTGCCTGTGAGTCTGTTTGCCAGGTGCATATTTGTACTTCGGACTATGTGTGTGTCCTCGGAGTCCTGTGCTTGTTCTCAGGGGGCACAAAGATCAAATAAATAATTTTTTTTTTCTGAGTCGGAGTCTCACTGTTGCCCAGACGGGAGTGCAGTGGCATGCTCAAGGCCACCGCAACCTGACCTGCTGGGCTCAGACAGTCCTTCCACCTTAGCCTTCCAAGTAACTGGAACCATAGGTGCACGTCATCACACCCAGCTAGGTTTTTTATTTATTTATTGTAGAGACAAGGTCTTGCCAAGTTGCCCAGACTGGTCTCAAACCCCTGGGCTCAGGCAGTCCTCTTGCCTCTGCCTCCCAAAGTGCTGGAATTACAGGCATGAGCCACCATGCCTGGCCTGCCTCGGGGCATTTCTAGGCCTGGGCTGGGGTCACCAGGTGCTCCCTACTCTACAACAGCTTCCCTGGCAGTGCCCAGTGTCCACACTTAAGGCCTTATTCACTGTAGCTTTCGAGAAAGGGGTCCTGCCTTAAGCATGTGTGACATTAGCACTATGTGTGGTGTGGGAGTTAGTGAGGCATTCTCCCCATGATTTATGGAGATATCATCTAATCCCTGTTTCAATATCTTCAGAGTAGAAATCTCTCTGCCCAGTGGCCTAGACTGAAAGTGTACCACATTGGCTGGGGGTGGAGTTTGGGGGATCCTTTCCTGTATCTGAAGGTCTGCATTGGAACTAGAAAGACCTCACTCTTGGTGGTAGCCAGTGAAGGCAGGGGTGCCCTAGCTACATGGTATCTGCAGGCACACTAGGACACATGATCAGTCAGGGCTCCCCTCGGGGGACAGTTCTTGTTGCCACACCCTCAGATCAGCTGAGAGGTTTTTTATATGTGAGGTGTTTTTTATGCTCTGGTGCTCAACTGAGAAATTAAGATGGCAGATTGCTCAGGAGTACTGGGCCATGACCAAGCGGTGTGGCTGTCTTCTGAAATGACTTCTTAGTTCTCACTGACCTTTTAAAAGAGGAGAACACTGTGATGTTTCTTCCTGGGCTTGTCTTTACTTTTAGTTTTGTGTCGGCTTATTCGAGTTTAAAAGTCTTACCCCCTAACTATTTTGAAGGAGGATCAGAATTCTAAATTAATTCATGTGACCAATATGTACTCACCATGAGCCAGACACTATATTGATGCTGGGAATAAAATGGTGATCAAAACAAAGTCCCTTCCCCCAAGAAACATTCTAGCTAGGTAAAGAAAGTGAACAGAGACTTCAGTATGCTGTGGTAAGTACTCTGAAAAGGAAAGTACAGGTTACTGTGGGCCACAGGGCATAGGCAGTGAGCCACACTTGGGGTAGACAGTAGGGAAGACTTCCTGGAGGGGTGACATTTATCTTGAGACCTGATGGAGGAGTAGGAGGTAACTCAGCGAAGAGTGGATAGATATGATATTCTAGTCAGAGGGAAGTATGTATTTAGTGATAAGGAATATGACATTTTTGAAGAACCCTGTGAAGTGGGTAAATTGGCATTCTTCTTTTAAGATCAGAAAACCACAATGGCTGTCATTGGTTAATATTTTGCTCAGGGCAGAGCCAGCATGTGAATGCAGGATATTCCAGTGTATCCTGCTGCCTTACAGAGAGCACTCAGAACAGGAGTCATTTCAGGCATAAGACTACCATACCTTAAAAAAAAAGAAAAGAAAAGAAAAACAAGAACCTATCAGGTGCTATGCCAAATACTTTACATCTTGTAGCAGAGAATGGCCAGATGCTTAGCAATCCCATTTCCTCATCTTGGCACATAGGGCAAATGTATTTTCCACCCTACTTTGCAGATAGGTGGAATACATGACTGTATTTTAACCAATGTAAAGTTAAGTTGATGGGTGCCACTTTCAGGCCTGGCCATTAACTCTGTCTTTGCTATCTGTCAGCCATCTGGAGGAATCTAATGGAGGACTCCAAGGGAATAGAAGGAGCTTGGGTCCTTGAATCACCTTCTGGAGGAGAGCTGTGCAGGAAAGACACCCAACCTGTGTCAGCCTATTGATTGAGTGAGAAGTGAACCCTTGTTATATCAAGCCACTGACATTTTTGTTATACCAGGTAGTGTTAACTACCCTGATGAATCTGCAAACTTTGTCACATGTAATCCTTATAACCACCCAATGAATGGACATGGTTATCCATGTTCTCAGATGGGGAAATTAGGTCAGAGACTAAGTCACTTGCCCATGTCACTTAGTAAGTGGGATGGCTGAGTTCAGCCGGGGCAACCCCTCAGGTCCCCTCCCACTGTGGGAGCTTTTCTGTCCTCTCAATAAATCCTTCTTTCTCAAAAAAACAAAAAACAAAACAAAACAAAACAGGATCCAGAGCTCATGCTTTTACTACCATGTTAATAGCATCCTTCCCAGTTTTGGAGGAATTCTTGAAAGAAATGTCAAGTGAGTTGAGAGAGAGAAAAAGAGAGAGTAGGGGCCAGGGGAGAATGAACAGCTTAAGGCTGAAAGTGTTGAAAATGGTAGAGGGACATGGTGAGTCTCAGGGAAACTGTGGGCAGAACTGGGTGAACATTTTGCCTCCATGGGCACGCAGGGAAATTTTTAGGGCAACTTTTGAGTTCTGAATGGTTCTGTTGTCTCATTTTCACCTTACTTCATCTTGGTCTTCAGGGTGATGCTTCTGAATGGGCATCACTGGAGAGTAGGGTGAGCATCTGAGCCAATAGGAAGTCTGTGCTTGGGTGTGGTAACAAGCACAACTTGCAGTTTCTGTCCCTGGGGAAGTTCCAGGACTTGTGATTACTGTGTCAGAGCTACACATAACAGAGAGAGACCCAGAAGGAACTGACCACGAGAAGGGACAGCGAGAAGGAAGCTGTCTGGGGGAAACTCGGTAGTTGTTAGGTCAAGGAGAATCACAGATGCATGGTGAGAGTCTTACCAAGGGTCAGGCTGGGCCAGCTCAGTTCAACTCCAGCCAGAGGGGGAGCCTCTGGCCATTGTCTAACCAGTGGTCCCCAATATTTTTGGCATCAGGGATCGGTTTTGTGAAAGATAATTTTTCCACAAACTGGAGGGCAGGGGGTGGTTTCGGGATGAGTCAAGTATATTACATTTATTGTGCACTCTATTTCTAGATCCCTCGCACGCACAGTTCACAATAGGGTTCGCACTCCTAAGAGCATCTAATGTCCCCGCTGATCTGACAGGAGGCAGAGCTCAGGTGGTAATGCAAGTGGCAGGGAGTGGCTGCAAATACAGATGAAACTTCTTTTGCTTACCTGCCACTCACATACTGCTGTGCAGTCCAGTTCCTAACAGGGTTGGAGATCCCTGGTACAGAACCTAATTAATGTCCACCATATCCCTTCACTGTCTGCTTGACCCTCTCCTGGCTGAGTATCAAAGAGCTCAGAAGGAGCAGAAGCCCCCTTCTGCACATTCCTCTCTACTTTGCACTGTGGCTTAGGTTTGAATAGGGAAGTTGTTAGAACTGTAGCTGAAAAGGCGACAGGCATCTGTGAAGGATCTGGGGCAGGAGAAGAATATGGCACATTTGCATTTTAAATAGAAGAGGAAATCCAGAGCATGGAGGTGACTGACCAGAGTGACTTACCTAGTTAGTGGTAGTCTTAAAACCCTCATCTCCAGATTGAGGATCAACTCCCTGCCTGCCACATTGCTGTAACTGAGCTTGTGGGCCTGTGAAGACTGTGTGAGGTTGTTGTACCCGTCCATTTAGAGAGAAAGGAGAAGTACTGATCTCCCAATCCCCTTGAATAAGCAGAGCTGGAGCTAAGAGCCTTCTCCTTCCTGTAATCTGCCTGGGACACTGTTTTTGGTCAGTGTCCAAGGTGGGAGAAGCCTGGAGCCTTGAAACCGGGAGACCTGCTTCTAGTCCATTTGGCCACTACCAGCTGTATGCCCTCGGACCAGTCCTTCTATGAACGCTTGACAAGATTGCACAACTTCCTGAGCTGTTATAAGGCCAGACACAAAAGTGTCTGGCAACTGATAACAGCATCTCAAATGAGAGGGGATGCAATCAGTAAAAAACCAGTCCCTTTCTCCTGTGGCCTCCCTCGAGGGTGCCCATTGTGCTGAACCCTACCACACCACCCCAGGACAACTAAAGCCTTTGTCTGTACTAAGGACACCTCCCTCCACCAGAGTGATTTTAAAGAAAATCACTTTGTCACAAAGGATATGGACCTAGTCCATTGTTATTGCTCTGTGAACTTGGGATGAAAGAGGTTAAGGGTAAAATATTGACTGAAAGATCCCGTATCATTTAAAGAAACAGTTGTGTTTTCCTTCTATGGTCCAGATGGCCTTGACTTCTTCAGTTTTTTTTTTTTTTT